>NC_063340.1:46950584-46994057 GCF_021869965.1 Rhincodon typus | reverse complement strand
GCCTAGACCCTTCTTCTGAAGAAGGGTCTAGGCCCGAAACGTCAGCCTTCCTGCTCCTCTGATGCTGCTTGGCCTGCCGTGTTCATCCAGCTCTGCACCTTGTTGTTCCATATGCAATTATGCCTAGATTTTCTGACAAAAGCCTTATTTGATTACCATAAAATAATGTGCTCAGCTTTTTAATTTTGGTTTATAACCACACAATCTTTTCAATATTTTGTTTGTGTTAACTTCAATCCATAAAAATTTAAATACTAAATATGCATGAATGAGCCATGACATTATTTTCTCTTTTATTCCAACTCACAGATGAAGTAAAATAGGTTACCTCCAGTAATCATCAGGGTCATGTTCAACATTAATTTTCAATTATAATATTTCTGTTTCAATGCATGCATAGAATATCTTACACTGTGAATGCACTTTTCTACTAAATGACATGTGAAGTATCCTGTTTAGGGAACACTAAAACTCATTCATTTCTGTCAACTATTTCACTGATCCTTGGAATAAAGAAATGCTCTGTTCCTCTTGACACCTGAAGGCTCACTTCCTCCAAGCTCAGCATGCAACTTGTGTTAGCAATAGAATACAATGTTCTACGTATCTACAAAGTCAACTCTCCCACAGAGGTAAAACAGCATGGGCAGAAGGAACAGTGTGGAAGAGACAGAAAAGGCTACATAAATAACGTGCATAATCATAAAAGAAAACACCCTGCCTTTGCATTGTTTTACTTTGAATAAATGGTCCGGATTTTAGGCCAGAAGTGAATTCTGTGCAGGAGAATGTGCCAAGAGTTTACGAAACTGTGAGAAACAGATTTCCCGAATGTCTTGCACAAGTTAACTGCAGGACTGCTTTATTTTTGTCTCTGTGGGACTCCTGCTCACAGCAGCCTGTTGACAGGCTAGAAGTCAGTCAAGCATCGACCTGCCTCACAAGGCCAAAGTTTACAACAGCAGTTAAGGACAGTGTAAGAGCTTGTGGAGATTAGACTGGATCCTTTAAGGTGGTGAGCCTTGATGGTAGCTGGGGGGATGGATGATGGTTTAGGCATATGAGCCCAGGTTTGCTGCAAGGAGTGTGACAGGAGTAGATAAGTCTTAATCTCTGGCACAGACCCCACCTACCACTTTTTAGAGTTAAGGTTCATTCAAAATACTCATTTGTCCCGTAAGAATATTAAAGAAATACAATGAACACAGGTCACCAAATTATTCGTGTTACATTAATAAGAGTGTAACCAACACAACAAGAGCAGTCTTTTTTATAGCTCTGAAAGATGTCATCATCACCATGGGTATTCCTTTGTGTAGTGGATGCTTCTTTCTTGTGGTTGGCTGGGAGGAAGTGAGACGTCAGTATTGGCTGTGGAATCACAGATGGCTTATCAGCCCGATCTTAGTGTTGCAGGCTCCTCCAACAGTGAGCACGTTGTTTGTTGGCCAGTGGAGATAGTAGTGGATTGTTAGTTGAACAAATGTTCCCCTTTCGGCCTCTCTGCTCTCTCTTAGCAACTGTTCTTGTTGAATGGAAGGTGTTGGCACCATGTCTGACGAAGAATTGCTATTAACGTTGCAATTGAGCATCTGCTTTGTGGAGGCTTTGAGATTATCCTTGAAGAATTTCTTTTTGCTCCAATATTAGCAGACTCCCCGGCATAGCTCTAAGTAGAATACCTACTTGGGTAGTCTTGAATTGGACAATCTGATACCTTATCCTGCCTATGTCGTTTGATGTGACATTATCATAGCTTTGATACTTAGCATTGCTGTGTCTGGAGGAAGCCCATGTATTTTTCCCTCACTTTATTTGCAAGATCTAGGACAGCATTGATATTGTTCTGGGAACTTGATATGGCATCTGTAAGTTATCCAAAATTCAATACAGTGGAAAAGTGTGAGGAAAATCAATGTCCAATAAATTTTGAGTTTAGTTCATCTTCCCTTTATTCATCTGAAGTTGTTGCTGCAGCTGTGAGGATAGAGGTAAGATGGCCAATTCGTGAAGGAAGGAACAGACCAGCACAAATTTGAGCACTGCCTCCAGTAAATGCCGAAGGGTTTCTTCTGAGCATATCAGGCAGCAGAACCATTGCTTTAGCCTATTGTGCTCAATGGTGTTTCCCGTGGCTTTCATTGTAAGAGTACAAGGCTGTAGGCACTGAAAGAGTATTTTGCGCAAAGTACAAAAGTACTTGTAGTTGTAGATGGCTATAATTACATGATAATAGTCAAGTATGATTTAAAATTTTAATGAAGTTTAAGGACATCTTTACATTTGTAATATTTTATATCTGTCCTGTCAGGTATAGAATCACAGAATCCCTACCGTGTGGAAGCAGGTCGTTTAGCTATCAAGTCCACACTGGCTCTTCAAAGACCACCCCACCCAGACCCACCCTCCTACACTATCCCTACAACCCTGCATTTCCCGTAGCTAATCCACTTAGCCTGCACATCCCTGGACACTACGAGCAATTTAGCATGGCCAATCCACTTAACCTGCACATCTTTGGACTGTGGAAGGAAACCAGAGCACCTGGAGAAAACCCATGCAGACACGGGGAAAATGTGCAAACTCCATACAGACAGTCGCCCGAGGCTAGAATCATGAAAGGTAACATGAAAGAAAATGTGAAGTAAAATGAAGTGTGCTTTTGTTAACTTGTTCGCGTAAACATGGAAAGCCCTCATGGAATCGGCACACAAATCAGAATAAAAAAAAGAAGGCTTTGGATTAGCATTGAAATTGGCTCTTCTGTCTACCAATATTATCCAGCAAAAAATGATTCATTTCAAATTTTAGCATTTGGCTTGTTACAGGGGTAACAAGTTGTAATAGTTTCACAACAATGCATTTGAACAAATAAGAATTAATGTATGCAAGTTACTTCTAATCAGCCAATTACTAAATTATTTACTTGTAAGAACTTGCATTAATAATTTATATCACAATAATCATCACAATGGAATCAACAAGTCTTTGTATTTCAAAGAGACATAACACATCAGATCATGCATATTGTATTAACAGTTATAAACAAAACAGAGCTTTGTTGCACTCTTTTATGTATTTTTCCAAGAATATGTATAACTCCAAGGATATCTTGGGATAGTTTGATTATGTACAATGTCCTATTTTGTCCTATCTTTATGTGTTCTACTAAATTATCAACAATCCATCGGCTTTCCATTATTCCTATTTAACTTGTTGCAGTACAGCTATTACAAGGTATATCTGAAACAAAGAAAAAATAGTAGAAATTGAATAATTTATGCTAAAATAAAAATTACAGAAGCAATACAAGATAGCACATTGAAAAAAAGGTTACAAAAATAAACAAAACCAAAGATGAATAAAAAAATTTGTAATGCTACAATGGCAAGGATTTAGTTCCAGCAATAAGGGAATCATGCCCTCTACCACTCCAGGTGCCATCCTTAGCCCCACCAGTTACAGAACGAACAGGAGCACTACATGACTTTGATGGAAGATCACTGATGGCCACTTAAGTGTCCTCAGGCACTTTACAGGCCAGTATGGATGCTCCATGCAAGTAAACACCAAGTGAGAGAGAAATCCATCTGAGCACAATCAATCATTGACTGCTACTTCTACATTGCTAGCTACATCACTGGAAAGACTGGCTGCTCCACTTAATACTCCAAAGCCCTGCCTGCATATCTTAGCTGGATTCTTGAACACGGGTGAGTGGAGCCAGATGTGGGAAGCAGGAAAAGAATTGCAGGAGAATTGGAGCAAGGAGACAAGGTGGGAGACAAGGGAATTGTGTTTCAGTGCCCACTCACTTCCTAATGCTCGAGACCCTCAATCAGGACCCCTAATCAGGCACCAAGTGCTTGTTTTACAGGACCCAACAGGTATTGCTGGGGAGCTTTCAGGAAGCGCTACAAGGCAATGTAAGTTCTATTTATTCCAGGAAATACCACTGTGGTCAAGGAAAATTGTTGTCAAGTGGCTCAGTAACTATCTTAAATGTCATCCTGCTATTGGGAGTATTCCTGTACTAGACATTTCCCAACTCAAGCTCAATTTGGGACAGCTTTCCTGGCAATCGGATGTAGGTATTCCTCCCCAAAGCTTCCACCATAACGCCCTTGCTGCCAGGTTCATTTAACTTTCGCCCAATGGATGATCTTCGAAGGAAAGATGCTGAGGTGCAGGGTTGACACATTCCAATAAGGGGAAAATTTACAGAAACCAAAGCCAGGGCACTTTGGACCACAAGTGTGAATGAGAATTTACTGAAAGAAAAATTAAAGTAGGTCAATGATGCATGGCAGGGGAACCCTGTCAAATACAATAAGATGAGAGAAGAAATGGACAATAAGACTGACAAGAGACAATGTGAGAATAGGATGATAATTAATGTAAAAAGTAACCCAAGTATCATCTGTAACCCAAGTAGCCACTGTCGGAGCACTCGTGGATGTCCATATTCAGGCCTTCCCAATTTGGCCCCAACTGTGACAATGTCTACATTCAGAACATTGAGATCCTTCAGAAGCGTTTCTCCCTGCGACTCCTGAAACACACACTTGCAGCAATGCGCCGGCATCTCCTGGCACTACAATCAAGCCTACCCCAGCTCAGAGCCTCCCTCTCCCAGACCTGCAAAGGACCTCTCCTGTTTTTTATTCTTCGTAGGATCCACAACCTGAACTCCCAATTCTACTCAGCTTTATTGGACACTAAAAACCGTAAGTACAGTAAACATACTGGTGCCTACCACCCAAAACGGGCTTCCTCCACCTCCCAAATCTCCAACCCTACCCAGGACCTTCCCCACAATGTGCGCGCCGCCATTGGCCATGTGGCCACTGTTGGAACACCCAAGGATGATGGACTACAGTACCAAGTATCATCTAATGGTTCGTAAATCGTAAGAGTATAGTAAGAGATGGGGTAGGTCCTTTGTTGAAACAAAGAAGTTGACATATTAGAAATGCAGGTTAAGTCTAGAATAATCGATAATTACTTTGGATCAGTCTATTTTACGGACAAGGACGCTGACAAAATATTGGTCAAAAAGACGGTGGTTGAGGGAATGGATGGGTTGAAATCTGATAGGCAAAATGCACTGGAAAGCCCGGCCATGCTTACAGTAAATAAGTCGCCTGGTTCACATACCTTCCTTACATTCTGGACTTCAAAAAAGTGATGATAACAGAAGAATCAACCATAATCTATCAATGATATGCATAATGTGCCGAAGGATTGGATAGTGGCTAATGTCTTGTTCCTATTTAAGAAAGCAAGCAAGGACTTTCCTAACAACTACAAGTCAGTCAGTTCAACATCAGTGTTAGGTAAGATTTTAGCACAATAATAAAGGAAATAAAATAGTAGACACTTGAAGAGGTTTGACTTTTTTTTATTCATTCACTCAAGGGATGTGGGCGTTGCTAGCTGGGCTAGCATTTAGTGGCTGTCTCCTGTTGCCCTTGAGAAGGTAATGGAGAGTTGCCTTTTTGAACTGCTGCTGTCTCTGTGCTGTAGGCAGACCCACAATGCTACTTGAGAGGGAATTCCAAGATTTTTACTTAATTAAGGGAGACAGCATGGATTTCTAAAGTGTAGAGCACATTGAAAATAAAACTAATTGATTTTTCTTCCAATTAAGGGGCAGATAATGTTGATGCCAGGAATACAGTGGTTGTTTAACGAAGTCCACGTAAAAACCTGGTTCATAAAATTTAAGCTAATGAGAAGAAGGCCAATGCTAGCCTGGATAAACAATTGGATAAACCTTTCTTCTGTGGTTTAATTCAATTCAGTTCTGAAAAAAAAGGTCACTGAACTTGAAACATTAACTCTGTTTTCTCTCAACAGATGCTGCCAAACCTGCTGAGTTTCTCCAGCCCTTTCTGTCTGTTTCATATGTCTTGTATGCTTGGAAGGTAATGTAATGTGCTTTAGAGGGATGCTGGTGAGGGTGCAGGAGGAGAGAGAAGATTGTTAACCAATGTTGTAATAGATCCTGCTGAAAATATAGAACTACTGATTCCATTCAGAGAAATACATAATATTTTATAACTGGAAACATAGGTTTCAATTCAGCTTAAGGATTGCTTATAAATGCAACTTTATTGATGTCTATTAAGATACAGATTGATTTCAGTGGTTTGTTGCATAAATAAGGCTACAGAGTATCATCAAACAACCCTTAGGGAAAAGCAAACTGCAGAAGGAGATGATCCAAATAAGCATTTGCAGCTAGAACACTAAAAAGACACATCCATTGGAAAAGATGACAATATGACTTTAGCAATTTTAACCAAAAGTTACTGGATGGGTAAAACTAGGATTAAGGAAATGCTGGTGTGACACTCTATGTAACTTTACTCCCCAGTGAAGTCGATGAAGAATTATATTGGCACGGTGCAAAATAGGAACCTGATCCCATCAATTCCTTATTAGTAAGCTAACTTTAAATAAACAGCTTTGTTTGAGATACTATGGTTTGCTTTTGATCCTGGGCAGCAACATACTGACTGCTCCAAATATCCCTTTCAAAATTACCATGAGCAGAATCCTCCCCTCTCTGGAATGGTATAGGCAATGAAGAGAAAGTTGCAAAGGTATGGCGAGAATGAAGAGAATTAGAATCTGAATGTAAAGAAATAAATTCTTGATTATCCCCTTAAACTTTAAACAGTGACTTCAGAATCTGGTGAGTTCACCATTATTGAGTGGTGAGGATAGGTTAATAGGGCAGTAAAGAAGACATATAGGACACTTGCCTTTATCAGTCATGGCATAGATTATAAGAGCAAGAAGGTTATGTTGGTGCTTGTACAGAACTTTGGTTAGTCCACAGCTGGAGTACTGTGTGTAGTTCTGGTCACATTGCCTGGGTTGGAGCATTTTAGCTATGAAGAGGTGCTGGATAACCTTGGGTTGTTTTCTTCAAAATAGAGAAGGCTGACAGGCAACCTGATTGAGGTGTATAACTTTATGAGGGCATGGACCCAGGTGGATGGAAAACAGCTGATAAAATTTTAAGATGAGGGGCAGGACGTTTAGGGGGGATTTGAGGAAAAAAACCTTCTCACCCAAGGGGGTGCGGGAAGTTGGAAGGCACTGCCTGGAGGGAGAGTAGAGGTGGGAAACCTCACAAACTTTAAAAAGTACGTGGATGAGCACTTGCAATGTCATAGCATTCAAGGTTATGGGCCAAGTGCTGGAAAGTGGAACCAGTACAGATATAGAATAGTTTTGGCAATGCAGACTCGATAGGCTGAAGGGCCACTTCAGTATTGTATGATTCTATGAGTGGCGCTGTTGCCTCTCATTATTAGCCCAACTTGCCTAATTTCTACACGGCTTTCAATTCTCTCCTCCTTTCCGAAGAAACTAGATGTTATGAATTTCTGAAATCAGAGCAGATCACCTCCCAGCCATTATCGAACTCTGGTTTCATAACAACCACCTTGCATTCTCCTGGGCCACCAACCCCTCCGCCCTTCATCTGTGGAGTCAACACAGGCAAACTACCAGCCTAAGCACATTATTATACCTACTCTTGATCCAATCCTCACATCGCTTCAGCCACTTCAGCATTTTACTTTGGAACTCAGTGACACTTAAGAACATAAGAAATCGGAGCAGGAGTAGGCCATCTGACCCCTCGAGCCTGCTCCACCATTGAATACGATTATGGCTGATCTTTTCGTGGGCTCAGCTCCACTTACCCACCCGCTCTCCACAATCTGTTTACTGTTCAAAAATCTATCAAACTTTGACTTAGAAACATTCAACAAGGTAGCTTCAATTGTTTCACTGAGCAGGGAATTTCTCAGATTCACAACCCTTTTTGGGGTGAAAGAGTTCTTCCTCAACTCAGTCCTAAATCTGCTCCCCCTTATTTTGAGGTTATGCCCCTGGTTCTAGTTTCACTGCCAGTTGAAACAACCTCCCTACATCTATCTTATCTATTCCCTTCATAACTTTATATGTTTCTATAAGATCCCCCTTCATTCTTCTAAATTGCAATGAGTATAGTCCCAGTCTACTCAATCTCTCCTCATAAGCCAACCATCTCAATTCCTAGGACATGAATGCTTTTGCTAGGTTGGCATAAATGCAAGGATACACACATATTTTGCGCATCTGATTACTTCATCTTATGTCTCATAGCTGGATTTGATCAAGTTTACTCACTTTACTACTTATTTAGAGGCTACCAGCCTCTGTAGGTGGCATTGCCCTTGAGCACAGAGGGAGAGGCAAGCAGCTTGTCAAATGGGAAACTAAGAAGAGTTCAGGAGGTGACTGTGTCACTGTTTGAGCACCAGAATACATCAATGCAAACTTACAGCACATGCCAGCAGCTTATGCAGCAAACACACTGAATGTGCTTCAACCAAATGGCAAGATCTGAAAGTCAAAAGGGAATAGTCTTTCCTGGGGTCAAGGTAGACTTTGCTTGACCAGGGGCTCTACAACAATTAGTCAAGAGGCACTTCTGATTTCAGTCCAGAGTGTGACCATGTTCAGTCAGGGTCTTAAGCTTACAAGCATCAAAAGAACTGTGTCCTTGAAATCCAGGGACTGGACCAGTCAGACATCCACACCAAGTGTAATCAATCCAGGCATTACAGGTGCATCAGTCAGGGTGGTGTAGAAACAGTAGGCTGGGAGAGAAGCCTGTTTTTTTGTTCTGTAATGTGACAAAGGGAGTTTGTGGCTATGTGTGGAAGAAATTAGCATATTGTAGAATGTTCGAGAAAAGTCAATATCGAAAAGGCAAAAAGACTACATGACAGACAGAACTTTAAAAGGAAGTCTCAACTCAGAGTGTTCAAACCCCGCTAGTTCTTAGCAACTGCTATCTTAGTAAAACCTAATCACATTTTTTCCCTAGTCAGTAAAAGAAGTGCATGTTAGCTAAACATTAACATATGAACAAAGCCTGCAGCTCCGGAAGATGATGATATTTCTGGAGAACGTTAAGCTTTGGACCACGAGATCACTGTTATCTGTCACGTTGACTTGTTTGTCTCTCTCTATACATATGCTGTAATGCTGCATTGCTTCAGAGTCTTCGGTATCTAACCTTGGTTAGCATTGACTCTCCATGATATCACAAATAAAAAGTTCTCTTTACTTCGAAGTCTCACAGCTGCAGTCTGGTTATTCACGTATTAGAAGACATTCTCTAACACTATTCAGGAGCTGGAGAAATGGTCAGAATTCTCCAGTGAGTAAATCAGAAATGATGAAGACAGGAAGGTTAGTAGTTTGGGAGAACGCAACGGCTGAGAGCTATTCAGTGGACATGTTGCATACAATAGTGACAGCTATAGCCTTGGCAAGATGTTATGTGCAGTGGCAGAGTTAGAGGGAGTGATGGCCCATGAGTGTGAAGTGCCAAAGAGAAGGTGGTGACACTTACCATTACAGAATGCAAAATATCAATGACCTTTCTCCTAAACTGTTCTGCATTTCTTTTTCCTCATAACACAATACTGTCCTGGACTAGCTTGGTTCAGGCTGGGTGGATCTGGTGACATGGTCTCCTGCAGTGGTCAGCAGGGCAAAGCACTGTTCTCTTCTCCATCACCTTGTCCACCAGCACAGCCAGGTCTCTGACTACAAAACAGGGAGTTAACTTGCCTTTTGGGTCATTTCCGCAGATAAAATAGTGGAGCACTGCAGTGTTTGGGATGGTTTCTAGCTTGCAGTATCTGAAATGGTATGCAGCTGAACCTTAATACGATACCAGTGACGTGAATACTTTCTTTCATTGAAAACAGAGGAAGAAAACTCTTGGTACCTCTTGTTGTCTTTGCTTACTTTCAGGACTGGATTTTCGCAGAGCTGTGGAGACTCCACAAAACTTTAAAAAGTGGAGGTTGGAACCTGGACTTGGGAGCCCACTCCTATTTTCAACAGATACCACTTTTCTCAGTAGGAGAAATAGGGAAATTTAAGGACATAACTTGGACATAAGGGAAACCTGAATCCAACAGAGCCACTTGGACTCAGTGCTATGTTCGAGTAAAGCCGATTTTCAGTACAACATAGGCCCATTTACAAAATGGGTTACAAATCTTCAGTGGTTATAAATGTTCTTGAAGGACACATAAGCTTTTGCTGTCATCAGTTAACTGAGGTTTTGTAAAGATTAGCCCTTTAAAAATTGGGGGAAAAGAACCTATCTGCCTGTATGTCTGAGAAGGTTGAAGAAAATCTGGTCTAGCACTTACATGAGCTATTTAAAAAATGTATTTAATCTCAGCATGCCTCTAGAGGATTGCTTATGGTGGGTAAGTGGCAAGTTTGAATATCATGTGCAAGAGCAAATGGGATTTGTTGGGAGCACATGACTTTGTGTATGTTGATGCTAAGTTTGAATAGGTGTTATCAGGGGTCATGGGATAATATGGCAGCATGAGTAGCCCTTGAGAGTGATGGGGAGAGGAGTTGGCAGGAAATGTTTGAGGGTACCGCGAGTGAGTGGAGGAAGGTGACTTGGCATGTATGTGCAAGCTCAATGACAACTACAAAGGTGAATGCACAAGAAAATAATTGAGAACAAAATCACAAAAACCGATGCAGGCCTTGAAATAGTTCCAGGTTGATATCTGTCTTTTGGCAACCCCTCTGATTCCATCTCACCAGAGTGAAAGTCACATCAATCAGAGTACTCCTTCCTGACAAAAATGTGTCAACGGGGGAATTTCCCACTTAAGCTACCCACTATGAGAGTAAAAAGATAGCCCTCTCTCGCCACTCCAGACATACCTCACAACTAAAGTGATTACATTTTCACATTGTGACCATGGAACAGGTAGCAGTTCAGATAAAGGGCTTTGCTTCAAAAGTCAACTTTTCTTAAAAAAGTTGAGACAAATAAACTGAAAAAAAGAAAATGTCCTTCTCTTTGTCAGTTTAATAAAGTTTATTGAACTAAAACTAAAAAAAAGTAATATGAATCAATTTGCAACTAATACCACCAAAGAAAGAACTGGATTTTGAAATTTTCTAGATAAAAATTATTTGCGCAATAATTGGTGGAATCCAAAAAAAAATCCATCAGTAATTTTAACTGGTTCAAATGCATCATCAGAAATAACTATTCTACATATGCACTTCTGCATAATTTGAATTCAAACTCATTGCCACAGCTTTGAGCAAAGATAATAATTTCTAAGCAAGTTTATTAGGGAAAGCCCAGACACAAAAAAATTAGGCATTCAAATATACAAAAGACAAGACAGTGAGTGATTTTTATTATGATGAGGATGAGATATATAACTTGCTCATTTTATTCATATTTTGCTTAGCTTTCACTTTGGATCACATAATTTTCAGTGACTGGGAAGAAAACATTTTTATGAAATATTGTAAGTGAATTTTGGGACTGAATTGAGTGGAATGACAAGTTTATGCAAAAATCTCTCATACTTTTTCAAAGCAATTTATAACGGGTAAGGAGTTAACACAAATATGACAACAAAAAGTCAAATTGTGCACACATTAATGGGAAGTAATTTACTCATGCTGCACTTCTCCCAGTAGCGCTATGCAAACTCCATTGATTCCCTAAGGGCAGGCTGTAACCGTGGGTTGCTACTCTAATGATATCAACGAAAAAGGCTCATGATCTTTAAGTCTGCCATCAGAATTTGTGCTATCCGAGTAAATTTCTTCCCTGAAAGTTTTCATAACATATTAATAGATAGGAACTGTTGCTTTTCCATTGGAATTGTTCTGATTTAAAAGGAAATATCGGTGGCACTGCAGTGATTGACAAGTTGGGGAAGTCAATAATGGGGATAGGCGGCAGTGTGCTAGGATGCAAAGGGGACACCAGTTGTGATAGGGGGCTACTAATCAAGTAAGGTCGGCACATTGGATGACATAGTTAGTATGGAGAGTGGGTCAGCGGCGGTGGGGGTGGGAGGGGGTGTGGGGGAGACCATCGTCATTCACCACCATGCTGATTTTGATGGCTGCCTGCATCACAATGACTAGCATAACTAAGCTGTAGGCTTGTGGTTCAGGGGAGGAATGTGGGAAATGATGATTTAAATGAAAAAGTTGGCTGGGATCTCAGGGAAGCTCACAACTAATGTGGTTGAAAGGGAGTGCAAGGGAAAAAGGAACATGAAATTTTGGGACGGTTACCACATTAACAGACTGAGCCTGTGACTCGCTTTGTGAAGTGTGATAACGTTGCCTTCAATGTACACCCATATGGAAATTAAAATGGCTGTCACCACACACAATACAGGCAGCATAAGCATTTCTTTTTGTCTGAGGAAGCAAAGCAAGTGAAGTAAGGCCCTTCAAGGGCCAGTTTCATTCATTCCAGCTCTTATACAGGTCTAAGATATCTGTAATCAGAGAGTTCTGCATGTGGATTTTTTACAGATACTAAATATGTGCAATACAAATACTAGCCATAAGCAATCTTGACCATGTCATTGTCATTACAAATTGTTCACTGTCACCTCTGTGAAGCAGAAGAAACCACAGAAGACCTTAAACATGGCACATGTGAGCCGGAATTCACAAAGAAAATCCAAGGTCTAAAAGGCTGCACAAGACCCTGATTTCCTATCACCTTGAACTCTGAGTATTTGACAACATGCTCCTATGTACAATGTTGCCTTTCTTGGGTTACATAGAGCTTGCGCATGAAGGGGAGACAAATTTCAGTAATTCTACCTCAGTTGTACACTCCTACTATATTCATGTGGCAATGGCTTATGCTACCATACATCATAAAAAGATCCATAAGGTCAAAAGTTCATGCACATTCCACAGTCAATGTCCCACTATAACAAGGATGGTGCTAAACCATCATTTGTGTGTAATGTGATTCCTCATATTATGAAAAAAACTGTTCTGCCTCAGATAATCCCCACATAGGCTCATTGGAGCTTGAACTAATGGATCCAGCCATAGCAGACTATCGTTATTTTGGCCACAGTGCACTGAAGATGCAGAGAAACTGAAAAGCAGCAAATGCACCAAGAAGCCCAGGATCAATACTGACCTCCAGCACCCACTGAGCAGCCTTCACATGAAGGAGTCACAGTTGAAGATGCCGAGGAGGTACAAGAAGCCCAGAGTCCATCATCAATCATCCACAGTCATTTCCTTCAGATCTGTACTACCATTGCACACTGAAAATGTCCCATGAAAATGTCCCAAGACATTGTCTCATCTGCTGGAGCAAGATTTGCAGTCTTGAGGGGTGGATTGCCATCTTTTCCCTGTGCCCATCGAAGGGACAAAAGTGTAGAATACCTGAGTCCTTAACCCACAAACGTATCAAGACTGTTGCTGAAGTGATTTGTGCCAGATCACACCATTTCATTTTGTAGCTCTGTGACAAGGTCAGTGTTGCAGCTTGGACAATAGGCTTTGCCAACTGAAATCCCCAATATACAGGACACTTTCTACGGCATACCTGTTGCATTGAGAATTCCACATCGTAACGGAGCTGACTTCACTATTAGTAAGGGCTTTCATTCTGTAAATGTAAGTCCATATGTGGTAATTGGTATCAGCTGTCAAGGGTCTGTGCTAAAGAGTCCAGAAGCTGCCATGATGTCCATGTCTTTCAGAGCTCTTACACTCCTGCTTGATTTTAAGGTCCAAATACCTTCCCAGGATGGTCGCTGGGAGACGAGAACTACCCTCTACAACCAAGGCAGATGAATCCATTTTACAACCCAATCACTGAGGCGAGCATAGATACAGTGCAGCCCATTCATCCACCATGGCAATCTTAACGCAGACAACAGGCCTCCTGAAGATTAGGTGCTGATGCCTGGATCAGTCTGATGGAGGCCATGCAACTCATTGCAGTCAGTGTGTGCCACATAATCCTTACATGCTGTGCTCCGTACCGCTGAAGCAGACCAAGAACGGTTGTGATGAACATTGAAGAGCCAGGAGAGTGGCAACACTTGTTTGAAAGAAGGATGAAGACATTGATCACAACAGCTTCAGCATGTTGGAGTGGTGAAATGTTGAGTTCAACATGCAAGACATACCCTTCTCGACGCCTTATTCCAATAGCTGTGAAACAAAAACAGAAATTGCAAGAGAAACTCAGCAAGTCTGGCAGCATCTGTGAAGAGAAAAGACTTAACATTTCGAGTCCAGTGACCCTACTAATCACTGGACTTGATCCATTAACTCTGCTTTCTCTCCACAAATGCTGCCAGACCTGTTGTGTTTCTCCAGCAATTTCTGCTTTTGTTTTAGATTTGTAGCATCTGAGTTCTTCACTTTATTCCAACAAATGTGAGATGGGTGAGGTCAGTATTTATTGACTGTAAATGTGCTGTTTGAAGGGCATGCAGTCATTTTTATTTCCAGAAGCAAATGCTTAATTTTATTTTGTTTCCTTTATTTCTTACTTCTCCTGTTGATTGATAAAAGTTAACATTATCAGCTGTTGGAAGCTTTCCAATATGTGAAGCTGTAACATTGAACAATGTCAAGATGCTGTACCACACTGGCCATTAGGAAAACAGTAGCACTCCTTCAGATAAGATTCCATCATGTATGACGCTTAGGATGGGCAGCCTGTGTAACCTGATGCTTTTAGCTGTAGTGACTATGGGTAGTCCCAGCCCCAGCAAGTACTTTCACTGCTACTAAGTGCACAATAGCATGAGCGCAGTGCATAGGGATCTGCTGAGTTTATAATGAGGTGAGCGTTGTGAGAATTGTGCAAGAACTCCAAGATATCACAGAGAAAAACCAGGAAATTCCCCAAAATTGACAATTAGCAGATTTTTAGTAAAGTTTAGCTCTTTTAGATTGAAAAAGTTTATAACATTAAACTTTTACAATTAAGTCAGAAATCAAATTGATGCCTGCAATTAATTTTGGGAGTTTCCAATATTAATTCAAATGGAACAATCACAACAAATGTTTTGGGGGAGAAAAGCTTTAAATACAGTTAAAGGTATGAAATATTCGCATTATTCCTACTACAAATACAATACTGTCAGTGTTTGCTTTGAAGAGGTTGAATTGTTGGCAAAATGGTTCAAAGCAATGAAATATTTCAGTCTATTGTATTGACAGCCCCTTGTCCAGCACCTATTCTTCCTCTTCAAAAAAAACCTTAACCACATAGCTTTTGTCTACTTCGAAATCCTATCCTTTGCTGTCATTCACTGTTGCTTTCTGTTCAATGGTGTAGAAACCCTGAAAACACTATTGAGCACATGATTAATCCAATGCATTCTGCACATAAATGTCAAAAGATGTAAAAATAACATATATTCCCACTGAAAATATGATTGGAGTTATTACTGGGGGAAGAAAAACTTCTTTGCTTTTTGTCAAAATAGTCTTTGTTACAAGTATTGTGAAAAAAGGACTTTGGGGAAGCTGTAGATATTGCAACCATTATAAAATTGTTCTGTGCGAATAATTTTCATTGTATTCCTCAGACAGAAGAAAATAATGAGCATATCAAGCACCTAGCTGAAGCATCAGAAACAATTGATTCCAGCATCCACATAAACTGTTCCAATTCAGGTCAAATAAAGAATATCCTTCTACAAGGTACATGTAAATGTTGTGGTTAAAGTATAGTACTTAATCATTGGTGAGCTAGTGGACGTTCTTCACATGTAATGTCTCACCAAAATAGTGATGAAGAATAAGCGCAGGATAGTGCCTGTCCCACAGGAACTAATTTGCAATTTTTTTTTGAAGGGACTGGTGCATTGGCTTTAATGTCTGGAAAGTGTCGGGATTTGTTTTAATGATTTCAAGCAAGATACTAGAAGGAAAGAAGTCTCCAATAGTATGAAGAGTAGGAGTTACTAAATTTTTGGGATCTAACATGATGCAAGTCAGTCAGTAGAGTAGCAAGGGTGACAAGCAGTGATAGAATTGCAGAAGCTAGAAAAAAGGATGTGAATAATTATAACCAAACCTCTGCGATAGGAAACTAAGATGAGTGAATTGGCCAGCTTATCTTTTTCCCTGTGTTTGGTGACAGGTTGCCACAGGAGCAGCTCTCTGTTGACTTATCTCAAGTCAAAATGTCCCGAATGGCGATGGAAAATCTCCTCTAGAATATGCATCAGAGTTACCAGTCAGCTTTTTAAAGCAAATTGAAAAAGTAATTCATCTTTAATACTCTAACTGTTTTGATTCCATCAGAGAAGTAACAGGTTCCTATACCGGACTCAAACGTTAACTCTGATTTTTCTTCACAGTTTCTGCCAGACTTCCTGAGCTTTTCCAGCAACTTCTGTTTAGGTTCCGCCCAGATTTCGATTTAGATTGATCCACTGATTGAATGAATTTACAAGAAATAAGCTCACTTCACATACATTATCGGGATTTTCCCTTTCTTCATTTAAATGTCTTCATTAGGGAACAAGACTGCTGGATCATGTGCCAATCAGACACCGAAATGATGAGTTGGTTGGTTTCTTCGCCATTCAGTTCCCAGGATGGCAATGACCTGCCTCACGTGAAGCTGATAGCCAATCAGAGGCCACTTTGGAGGGCCAAGCTATACAGTAGCACTGAAGACCTGAAGCAGTGGGTGGCTAAGAGGTCGTATTTTTTGGGAGTATAATGGGATGTGGAACATGTGAATAGAGTGATCAGAGGGTTTGAAGGCAAGGACAGGGCTCGAGCTTTCATTGGTGCTATCTGCCCCACATCCATTCCCCTGTTTACTCCCAAATTGGAACAAAGCTAAGCCCACAATCCCAAACCCCAAATCCCCCAGGCAGCATTCCACTTTGCTTGCCTAACGAGAACAACTAATCAGACCAGTGGAGTACTGAAGCCCTCAATGTAGCTTTTAATTGATCACTTAAGAGCCTTGATTGCCAGCAAGTTGGGAAGGTTGACTGTGGGTCTTCCAAAACGGAACTTAATTCTTGAGGTGGTGAGTATCTCCCTGTTGCCAAAATTTCCAATTATTTGCCCTTCCTGCTACTTTCCCCACCAAGAGAAAATTCCTCTTAAACGTGACCTTTTACATCAAATGCAAATGACAGCAATAGAGTGCCCTCTTAATGCAGTAGCATGCTGTTTGTTAGCACTGGCAAAAGCATAGTACAATTTCAATGTTCCTTGATATGTGTGTGGAGTAGTAGAAATTTAAATTTTCAACAATAAAATGTCAAAATGTATATTATCAATAACCAAGCCCTGCAAAATAATGCAAAAAAATGCATTTCACCACAGGTATTAATTTTCCCTTCTTTTTTGGTGAGACTTTCTTTCCAATTTCATGCTAACGGAGTGAAAAGGATGTTATTAATATGTTGCATGAGGCTGTCTATATGCAAATAAAGCTTCCTCATAACTTTTTAAAATTGTACTGTTAGATCTCTCATTAAGTGTTTCATTGTGATTTGGAGCATCTACTATTTTATATCATGCAATTCAATATATTGTCAAAACTGTTAATTGCTTAAGTACAACATGATTTTATTGTAAAGTCATGTGAGACTCCTGGCATTGTGTTGCTTGAGGTTGCACACATGTGGCCATGTTTGTTGCAAATTATGAGTCTCTTCATTAAGCAACATATCAATTTTTCCTTATTTTGAAACTTGAACATACTTGGTCCTCCACATTCCACAATCTTTCCTATCCCTATAATCTTCTGAAATTTCTGTGCTACTCCAATTCTA
This sequence comes from Rhincodon typus, assembly GCF_021869965.1. Classification (NCBI taxonomy): domain Eukaryota; kingdom Metazoa; phylum Chordata; class Chondrichthyes; order Orectolobiformes; family Rhincodontidae; genus Rhincodon; species Rhincodon typus. The sequence goes on along the minus strand of NC_063340.1, from coordinate 46,976,382 downwards.
AGCTCTTTAGCATCCCAATTTTAATTACTTCACAGATGTGCTTTCAACTTTTAGACCCCAGGCTTTGAACTTTTCTCCCGACACGTTTCCATCTCTCTTTCTTCTTTTGAGACACTCTTTAAAACCTAACAATTTTATCAAGCTTTATGGGCCCCATTGATCTTCTTATGTGGCTTTGTGTCAATTTTGACAAAGTGCCTTGAGTTATTTTAATGCAATTAGGTGCAATATAAAAGACTTCCCGTTATTTTGAAGAATTGTTGTTTGTAAGCATGCTGGAGTGGCATCCTGAGGGAGAAAAGGATTAGTATTCATAAATGTGGATTGAATATGTTTAACTTTCAGGGTGCTTGTACTAACAATAACAAATTATAGTCATGTAACATAATAAAATGTCCCATGATACTTTAAAGCACTATTGTGTCATTAAATTTGAATCTGAGTTACACAAGGATGATATTAGGCCACACGACAAAAAGTTTTGTCAGATCATGAAGGTCTTAAAGAGGGGGATTGAGAGGCAGGTACATCAGGAGGGAATTTTAAAAGTTAGGACCTATTTAATTAAGGGGACATCAATGGGGTTGGAGAGGTGGTTAAATTGGGAATGTTCAGCTGGCCAGAACCTGTGCAGTGTACTGTACTCTGTTGTGGGCATTTACTGCATTTTGTCTGTGTTGCATGGAAATCCATTTCCACTAGCTGGTGGCTGTGAATATTGAATTCCTTTATCTGCACCACCAAACAGCCAATGGCCTGTTCTTCAAGCTTTTCTAATACATTTGTGGTCAGATTGCTGAGCTGGCCTTACCATTTATCAGCAGCTGTTTACTGCTGCTGTAATTCAAGTTTAGTAGGCCTGGTCACCATTGCTAATATGTTGTATAATCAAGTCTACACACAAGTGAGTGAATATTAGCAACCTTTATTGAGCATAAGTATATGCAGCTGATTGTTAAAGGAGACATCTCCGAAATCCTACAGACTCAGGTCCTAGTCCCATATGATCCGATGTTGCTATTACATAGTTCCTTAAACACCTGCTCAATAGCTATTTTAGCATATTGTTAACACCTTACTTAACACCACACAGTAGTACAATGGAATAATCAAATCCAGAATTGACAAAGAAATGGATGAGGTTTTCAGCAGGAAAGAAAAATTCATGGCAAATGTTTGGATATGTGATGTTACAGAGGTGGAAATTGTTAATCTTGATGTTGCTGTGATTCATCATAGACTTTTATTTACTTCCTGAATGCGTAGTGTAGAAGGAAAATGACTGGATCTAAGGAGATGGAAGGAAGCAGTGGAATCTCTTTAGCAGAGGAGAGATGATTGTCATTAGTCAAGTGGAAAGTACAGACAGAAGGAAAGGCCACAATTTGGGAAACGAATAGCAAGATAAAAATAAGTATGTGGTATATAATGCTAAGGTTACAGTCACAGTGAATGGAAGGATAGCTGCTGCATTCCAGCTCAAACGAAGGCTGTATTTTGGATGACAGGTGGTCAGAAGATGGCATGCCCTCTGTAGGAATTTTTTTTAACAATTGAATGGCTTGTCAAGTCACATCATTCAGAATCAAACCTTTTGGGATTTGGGTAGTGGAAGAGTAAAACTTATGGGTTTTTAACAAAATATTCAGCACTTTTAACCTGTTATTGAGGTCCAACACTGCTTGTGAATGAACAGGAAGAGGCAATCTTGCTAATTTCATGTCACCAAAAAAGCAATAATCACATCCCAGGTCCTTAAGTTTCTATTTCTGAAAATGACTACTGTCTAGGCTTCCTTTGAGTGCACATAGGTCTGTGGATGGGGGCTCTGGTAACGTAAAATTTAATCCTACTACTCTCCACATAGCATGCAAAACCCTCAGTGCAGCATTGGAAAATCTTAGATCCTGCTCTCTGTTATTTTGTGTCAATATTCTGCCTTTCGCAGGTCAGAGTTAGTTGTAATGTCTTATAGGACTAGCTGCAGCTACAATGTATCAACTGTTTAAAAAGTACAGCCTAGCTTTGCATAGTGCAGGTTAGCTTAACTCATGCTAGCTTTTCATAAATTTGCACTTCATGGTCAAGTGTGCAGGGATTCAACAATACCCCTAGCATGAAGCACACATTACAATCATTTAAACTAGCATGCAACATGAAGTACACATGTTGACTGCTTTAAAAGTATCAGGCGTGAGTGAAACCTATAATCATGATACACACATCGTTTTGGCCCCTGTCCAATTTTCTGGGCAATGTTTTTATACGTATGGTGTCAAACTTGTAGTGTTGCCAAAGGTATGAATTTAATAAAGAACAGATTAGATTGTATAATCCATGTTCTTGTGATATAATTTATGACTTCTTAAGAATGGAAATATATTAAGTTGTGAAGTAAAATTATATGCCTATGTATTTACTGTAGTTGATGAAACTATATTGAAAGTTGTAATTAATTGGGGAATTTTACAAACAAAGTAAAAGAATGCTCAAATAATTCAATGCGACATGTATTTTAGAAAAGTGCAGAGAACATTTCCAGTTACATGAGAAAGCCGTCAATGGAAGGGTGATGAGGAGTGAGTTATCATGATCCCCAGGGTACAACTTTTAATTACTTTAAAGGGTGGAACAAGAATTGGCCAGAATGTTTTCTCCCTCCAGTTTATTTGTGCTTGCAAAATGTTACTGATGCAACCCAGAAAATTGAGCATGCTGCAAATGCTGAAATTACAGATAATATGGTTAATGAGTATTAGCCCTTGGGAAGATTCATCAAATCTAAAACCAGCGTTTTGGGACTGAATCTTTCAAAGAAAAATGAACGAAGTGGCTTACAGACATAAAAGGTGACTCTATGATTAAGTTCAAATAGAATTTTACAGAAAGAAAAATGAAGTTTTACCAATGAGATCGGTAGCTTGAGTCAGGTAAATTCCTCATTCAGTGCACTGGAAAAGGTACCCTGAATGATGCAATTTTTCACTCTGGGAGAATGTGTATGGGCTGGATCTGGCCAATCTCCCCACGACACAGATTATAGCAGGCCACAGGGACTGCTAAATGTTGAGGCAAGCTGTTTAAAAGGCTTGTTTTGATTCTCTGGGACTTTGTGAAGTCCTTGCATCCCATCAAACCCCTAATGCAATCCTCAAGCCATACCTATGCAAACTCATGCTGCAACTTTTGCCAATGTCCCTCATACCCTCGATGTCAATTCACAGCAGCTCCATGCCATTCAACTTGCATACAAGCCACACAAAATCAATGAGCCATTTTATAACAATGCAAGTAGAGAAGTGCTTTTAAAAATTCATAATCTAAAATCTCTAGTTGCAACAGCCTTACAAAAGTGTTGATTAATGAAAAGTTTAACGTATCAATAACAAAAACTATAAGGACTTGACACCGCCTAATTTCTGTAAGTAAACATCTCGCCAGTGACAAAATGGCTGACAGAAATAAAAGCTTGTAAAGCTATCAATCGGACAATGTTTTCCCTTCTGTGCACCTGTTTCAACAAATAGGCTTGGTTGAGAGATAGCAAGAACTGCTGATGCTGGAGTCAGAGATAACACAGTGTGGAGCTGGAGGAACACAGCAGGCCAGGCAGTATCAGAGGAACAGGAAAGCTGAAGTTTCAGGTCAGAACTCTTCTTCAGAAATGGGGGAGGGGGAAGGGAGCTCAGAAATAAATAGAGAGAGGAGGGGTGGGGCTGGGGAAGGTAGGTGGGATGGTGATAGGCGAGTGCAGGTAGGCAGTGGTGGGGATAGGTCAGTAAGGTGGGAGGAGCAGATAGGTGGGAGAGAAGACAGTCAAGTCAAGGAGGTGAGGATGAGAGGGAGGGTTGGTCATAGGATGAGGCCAGGGGTGGGGAGATTTTGAAACTAGTAAAGTCCACATTGAGACTATTCGGTTGTCGGCTCCCAAGACGGAATATGAGGTGCTGCTCTTCCAGTTTCCGGGTGGTTGCCCAGATATCCATTCTATTACTTTGCTGGAACAAATACTAGGATTAGGAGAAATATCAGGACAGGATTACACACATGGAGGAGGTGTGCTTAGAATTGTCAGGAGTGAATTGGATCTTGCATTTGAGAGAGGTCGTCAACGTTTACTCCACCCTCCCACTCCCATCCCAACACGGATTACTCACCCTCACCTCCACGCCTCCTTACCTTCCTATGCCTTTTAGATTCTTACTAATCCATTTCTCTATCTCATCAGTTCTGCTTTATTTAAACCATCACCTCCCCTGTCTGTATACAGTCCATGTCTCACTGTGCTACTACTTTCTTGATTTCCCCACTTCTCTCTAAAATTTCATGCCTGCTTCCTTCTCTTTCATGTTGGGCTGTTTTCCTTCACCTAACACCCCTGCAGTATATATGTTCCCTTCCCTTGTATCACACCCCCTCAATTGTTTTTTCAGCTTTTCCCACATTCTTGATTTTTTGTCAACTCTCTTTAATCCTGCATTGTCCCCTCTCTCCTCTCCTTATCGCAAGCCAACTGGTTAATTTCCACAGTAACGGCAGAATTGAATGCCTTCCCCCACATGAATATGAATTTCAAAGCAAACATTTAATCAGGAAGAATAGTGTCCCCTGCACTCCTGCCTCTGCCCTGATTTAAATTGGAGTAGGAAGGCTTGTGGATGGCCTTCCTAAACTATTGATAATTGAGGCCCTTAAATAAGCAATAAATGAGTCTCCTCCTACTTCCACTGTTGTGTAACTGCCATCGGTCTGTGACCAAGTGGCTAACAGCCTAAGCAACTAGGCCCAACACGAAATTAGCTAAACAGTTTCTGCAAGCAAGGCCTGATGAAGTGTAAAGAGGCCAAGGTTATCACAGGTCAAAAGCAAACAAAGATCAGCCCTGACCTGACCTGCTGGACAATGACAGTGGGAGAATCATTATAAACTGAAACTCATTGCTCAGCCAGAACAAGAAGAGGAGACATTATATTGTTGTGTTCCCCAGTTTTGGCCAAATCCCTTGGTGCCATGAGGAATTATATCTTGGAAAGGGGACGGATACACTGAGGATGACCTGGCCTAACCTCACTGGTCACTGTGGCCCCTGTCCTGTGACCCCATTGGCTGAAGTCAGACAACATTCCAGAAGGGCTAAGAAAGGGGGTATAAGAGAGGACATCTGGCAGCCATTCCCTCAGCATAGACTCAACTGGCAAGCTTCATTGGAAGACCCACCCTTATATTATGAAGACATTGAGTACATCCTTTAACAGAGTTCAGTGAATTGTATTCAGCAGCTCAATTAAGTTCACCAGAGTGCTTTTTTTTCAGCAGTCAGCCTTGTTTGAGAAAAAGTTAACTTAATTTGTGTAAGAGTTGTTTTCTTTAACTTGAGTGTTTTAATACAACAAAGTTTGAACTGCAATCCTTTTGTCTCATACATGCATGACAGTACCTGGGTAAATATATTTTATGAGTAACAAATTGGTTGAATTGTCTGTCTGCAATATTTCACAGATAACAGTTCAAGTATTAGCTTAGCCCTGTGTAGAAAATGATCCTAAAGTCTCATCTGTTAATAATTTCACCAAAATGCACAGATCAGCATAGGAGCAGCAGGCAGGTTTGTCAGAAGCAGTCAGTAAACCGGATCGAAGGATAGAGGAATCCATCCACATTGTCCATTCTGGCTTCAGAAGGTCTGTGCCTGGCTGTCTCCATGGAAAGGTGGGTGACTGCCATGGAGACCCAGGTTTAGCACTTTGAGCGTCTGTTGGATGTGCACGTGGATCTGTACCCCACTACTCTAGCAATAGATACTGAGCATTAATAGGAAGTCAACGAGGAACCTCTAACTCACACCACATGCCCCATTTCTTTTGTGGAGAAGCCACAGACAACAGATGTTTTTCTTCTCAGTAGTCTAAAGGTATCTAGCCCAGCCTAGCCATATCATTCCTGTATATAATGCTGAAATTGCAACTGTTCATCACAAGGATAGTGAGCATACAAATGAGCTGGGCACTCTAGACCCCAACATTCATGGTGACAACTGCCCAAGTCCTGCAGTGGAACAGGGCCAACTACAGACCGGAGTCTTTGCCATTAACAGACCTATTTAACTTTGTAGTCACTTGCGAGATGGGCAATTTCTTCTGATAGCCTAAGGATGAAAATGTTATGATGGCCAAGCATAACTCATATCTCTGATGTAGGTGACCCCTTGATGACAGACAGCATCAGATGTCATGAATCCTTGAAGTATGATGCTGATGACTGCAGCCAAGACATTGATTGGATTTTAATGTGGGCAACGATGAGGCTAAAAGCACCATCCAAGAATTCTGCTCGGGCCTGCCCTGCGCACATCATCCACACTTACACTCACCTTGTAAATGAGACTATGGGATCAGTAATGATTTCACACATCTTTGCAGGGAATATCTCTACGGATCAATGAAGGCTGAGAGATGTTCAGTGATCAGTTCACATGTCTATTCTCCTTCAATGTACAATTCTACTGAAAAAAACTGCACAAAACACAGTCTCCTGCAGGTTCAATGCCAGAGGATGTTCAAGCATTTCAGGTCAACTTAGCAGTCTATGTGCAATTTGAAATGTTGAAGGGTAACTGATAATGGAAGGGTCAAAAGGAGATGCCTCAGGATTCTTCTCAACCTGCTACTGATAATCAGAGGCTTCACTGCACAACACTCGCACATCAAATGCTAACTGAAGCCTTAAAAGCATCCTAACCTCAGTGCCATGTTATCTTAGTGCACTGTCTCGTTGACTGCTGCTTTTTCCCTAATGATCAATTAGGGAATTTCAGTTCGGTTCTCTCTGGCTTCTCTTGCTTGTTGATGCTTTATCACATTCTCTTGAATGGCCTTCCTGTTTATTGTCCTCATCCTCGCTTCATCCTTCGAAGACTGCAGTTATTTTTCCCACTTTGTCCATTTTGTTAGCTTCAGTTGTGAAGGGCACAGTGTGTCACAATGATGTGGGACATCCTTCCCAGGGAGGTGCTGTGGGAGTCGTTCAAGCATCAAAACCTTATCTTAAAGAGCCCTATGGTCTGCTCTACTATACACTTGGTGGAAATGTGGGCAGCATTGCTCTGCATTCTGCATCCGTCTGAGGGTTTTGTAATTGTGTAATGAGCCATGGTAGCTCTCATCTCCCAATAGCCATCTATGTATGGTCGGGAATTTTGGAAGGAGGTAGAAATCTGAGGGATTTTTGTTAAGAATGATTCATGGCGGCTCCCAAGGTATCGAGTACAGACCTCCAAACTCTGGCAGTTATGGTTGCATGTAATTTGAACATTGATGAAAATGAAGCCTTTTCTGTTGAAAAACTCTGAAGGTTGGAGACAATGTGCCCTGAAAGCAGTGGTCTAAAGTACCCTGCATCTTTCCAGAGATGGTTTCCCAAGGAGGTCATTATCCTGTCTCAATAAGGAGTTCTGGAATATGTAACCTTATCCAAATGTGTGTTGCGAAACCAAAATGCTAATGCTACATTTGGGGGAATGAAATTCTGGTAGCGAGCAATCATAATAGTGAACCCCTCCCCATAAAAGATACTCTTACACATCACAGAGCATGTCCTTGGATATTTACAGATCAATGCACAATGTGGGATCACCAGAGATTTGTTTTCCATTGGAAGGAATGGAATGAATTTTCATACCAAGAAATACCAAGCCCAGGTGATTCTTTTAAGTTAGTGCCTAATTACATTTGCTTAGTTGACATGACAAGGAAGCAATTAGTGTGAGGAATGCAAAGATTGTGATTGTTTTACTCTAGAATTTGTAATCTTGCACAATGTATAACCCACCAATGAAATGCAATTTGAACCAAAATGGGTGATGGAACCTGTGGGCGCATAATTAAAGCAACTGTCCATCATAGGGCCCCTGATTCAGACAATTTTACTCTGCCCCCAGAGTAAAAGACAGCAACTTTCTCTCTCCATTCTACATCGGGTGCTGCCATTTTCTCTTGTAATTACACAGTTGACTTTGAATCGAAGATAGCACAGTTTCAGTTTCAAGTCCTCTAGTGCCTTACAGGCTCCACTTGAGGCACAGAAAGATCCCTCCATTCTTCATATGGCCTTTTGGGTTGCTGTTCTGGGTCTCTGCCGACCTTTCAGCCTTCACCATCTCCATTCAGCCCTTTATATTGCTGACAATGTCTCTAAATTTAACCGTCACCCTCCCCCACCCCAAGGGCTAGAGATTTATGAATTTTCATGCTCTTGTTGGCCACACTCTCCTCATGCAAGGGCAAGAGTGAAAATGACTTGTGAGAACCCACATCCTGCAGCTGCTATCCCCTCTTAAGTTATGAGATTGCATCCTTCTGCTTTGAATTTCCCTTTTTCACTGCAATTGTTTCTCAGTGGTCCAGTCCAAAGAAGTTCATCCCTGCAGTTGAGTTTCACACTTTTCCCATGACTCCATAGACTTCCAGCTGACCATTAATGCCCAAACCCTCCAGTCTGATATGGTTCACTTGCCAAACTAATTTGTGAGGATATCTCTGACCGAAAACAGCTCCACCCCAAGGCTGCAATCCTCCAACTTGCTGCATGTGACCTGCAGAACTGACATAGCCCAACCCTTGGACATCAAAGACACAATTCCTGGACTGTAATGGGACCAAGCGGCTAACTGACTGTGGCCAATGCCCGAAATGGAATCAAACCAGCACCTTGACTAATCATGGCTGTGCCTTTTTACTGATTGTGGTTCTCCTTGACCCCATTAAGGATTTTTCCTTTTTTATACCTGTAGATATGGCCATTTACTTGAAGCATGTGCAGCGTTTTTTGTTTGCTGTGAAAGCTGTTGGCACTTGTTAAAGGTGTGGCATTGCGGTAGCTGGAACTATACACTGAAATGTCTTGCCCTGTTCAGGGCTCCCAAGTGTAAAAAGCTGCCTGTCTCTCCCTCCTTGCTAAAGAGCAATTCAAAACACAGGGAGGTTGGCAACCTGTACCTTAGCACTGAAGAACTTGTGCACTAAAAAGTTTTACAAGCCATGCAGAATGACAGCCTGTAATTTGACACTAAAGATCGTGTGCACTAGAAAGTAATGCGAGCTATAGAGGCTGGAAACCTCCAAGTAAGTACAAAGTGAGGGTTAAGAAATGGAGTGATGAGTCATAAATTGCCTCCTCTGCAGATGCATGAGATACATTTGTATAAAGTGACATGGAAGAAGCAATTCGTACATGTCCCTATGCTCCAAAGTCAAATCATGGAAAGGTGAAGTGTGGAGAGAGTTATACTGTGAGTAGACGTGACAACGTGCTGACATTGGTGGTCTAATGCTGGCAGTTTGCCTGGACGAAGAGTGGAGTGGGCAATGTCCATTGGTCATGCAGACACATTGTGATAAAGATAGACTTGGAGGAAGGCTCAGACAAGTGAGCAGCAAGTTCCTCCAGCAGGTAATCTCTCTGGTGTTCATGTCAACAATTGATACCACCCTATTTGTCAAAAGAGAGATTGGAAGTGGCATATAAATGGGTCCAGTTGGGCGAATATTAATCTGCAAATGCATGGAAATAGGGGAGTCACTGCTAAAAGTAAGATTTGGAACTCACTTCTTAAACCTTAATAGCAAAATTGGAGAATTCTTTCTTGACATTGAGAATCCAAATTTTTCAGTCTCACTCTATTTTCCCATCTTTTCCGCCATTGCCCACATTGGTCAAGAGAGTGGGAAATTTCACCCAACTAGCGTTTTGTGCAGAAGAAATAACTTTAAATTTAAAAATAGACAAAATTTACCAACAAACCGTATTGTTTTGCCAAATTATCGAGTAGAAATTTACGGTCAAACTCCATTCCAGATGAATAAGTTATATGTGAAACAGGAGATTAGTAACCAATTGATTGAATTAACGGTGTGCTTGAAAATTTAGAAAACCATAGTTCAATTGCACAAGTTATCTCAATACTTGGAGAATTAACAGCTATAATATTGATTGGCCTTCTCATTGTCATTAGTACTTCTACATAAAAACTGATCATGAACCGTCCATATTTTAGTCATAATTTTCAATATTTTGTTATACTTTCTATACTGCATTAATAAAGTTTCTACATTTAAATAGCACAATATATTTCTGGCTGTGAGTTGTTAATTGGTAATTTAAACAGCTTTATCTTTTTAATTGAGAAAGAACAAATGAGTTATCAGTTTAATGTCGGCATAATTACGGTTATTTGCCTTTCACGACTCATGAACTCTGCTTGTTTCATCTAGTTTCAAAGCTATCTCTTCATCCTACAGAGTAACTGTTGTTATTGTCAACTCAGCTTTCTTCCAATGCCAACATACTTCCTGATCTCCTTTAGCTTCATGTAGATTGATTTGCACCCCTACTGTTTATTGTGGTGTAACTGGTCATCCTGTCACAAGTGACATGTTTTAATTTCTGTGACTAAACTGCTGGTTTAGAAGAGCTTAATTTTACCAGTACTTCTTACTGTGTTGTTCTCATTAGCATGATAATAAATTGAACAGTTGTTGGATTTTTGTGGATTGGAACTAAATTACTCTGAACTTATTGGTTTATCAATTGCTAAAATGTTTCAATTATATTAAAAAAATACTTATTAATAAAAGCAATGTTTTGTCTTAGACTTTGTTCTTGGGATTATCCGAATTTCTTTGCATTAAATTAATACTCTTCTTTTACAGTGTACCATTTATTATTAATCTCCAAAAAGTAAGGATGGACTTTCCGGTTCAGTTCAGGGATGTGCTAACGACGCAGACCTAGAAATCTTTATGCCTTGATGAATTACAAAAGAAAAGAAAAATAGCATGAATGTTGCTTAAGGGAAATGCCAATGGATAACTTAAATGTGTTTCTGATCAAAGTAATACCACTGGGTCAAAATAATGGAAAATCAAAAATCATAGTATCAACAATCAGAATGGGCCATTATGTACTTTAGTGCGTACATCTAGTGGACCCAATAAAAGGAGGCTAGCTAACACCAGGGATTATTTAAATGTTAGCAATGCCACTTCAGATTTCTGAGGTGGGACTCTCTTTCACCTTTAAACAATATGGTTCCTTGGGTTTTCCCAAAATCCATGATTCTTGGACTGCAAGGAAACAAGCATCATGAAAATTCTGATGGTAGGAGTCCATCTACCAACCTTCCATAAGGTTACTTTGGTGTTTTGGACAAGAATTTCTTGCAAATTATAAAGCAAGGGGCAGCACAGTGGCTCAGTGGTTAGCACTGCTGCCTCACAGCACCAGGGACCTGGGTTCGATTCCACCCTTGGGCAACTGTCTGTGTGGAGTTTGCACGTTCTTCCTGTGTCTGCGTGGGTTTCCTCCAGGTGCTCCTGTTTCCTCCCACAGTCCAAAGATGTGCAGGCTAGGTGGATTGGCCATGCTAAATTGCCCATAGAGTTCAGGGATGTGTAGATCAGGTGATTTATAGGAGAATGTGTCTGGGTGGGATCATCTGAGGGTCAGTGTGGACTTGTTGGACCAAAGGACCTGTTTCCACACCATAGGGATTCTAATTCTAAAAGAGAACATAAAAAGGCAACATTATTTCTTCCACAATAAAGTCTCTAAATCCCTTGTGGTACTAACCATGAGGCATGAAAATGCATTTAGCTTTCTGACAAAGCTAATCTCAACAAATAATAGTGCCAAGTACACATGAATAAAATGAAACGTATACAATGTGGTATATCAACAAATTAATTTTAAATTTGAAAAGAATACTGTGGTCACCTTCATTATCAATAAATCATATGTTTATCACAATGGAGTTGGGTAAGAAAGCTGCAAGCAGATTAACAGTTTCCCTGTTTGTCCTGGGGTTCTTCTATAGGCAACGACAACTTGCCATCTCTGACACTAACCACAATACCTCTCCCACCGACCTCCACCCAACTAATAATTTGTGCTAACGTCTTGAATAAGTTGAAAGCTCTTTTAAAATTTGGGACAAACTAACTTCTGTGAATCACAAGAATCATAATAACATCAGGGTTTAAAAAAGTTGGATCAGAATACTTAACTTTATCAAGGTGATCCAATTTAGAATACGATAAAACTGCAGACTAAGTAGAGGGGAGCAAGAAGGGCCTGTAGAGACTCCTTCCAATGCTGAACAATACTTTGAAAAAGTGTGCAATCTTCTTGATTTGTACAGATAAGTTCATTCAAAGTACTAACAGTCTTATCATTAGAAAATAAAGAGATTGGTAGGAGATATGTTTTTTAAATCCTGACATGAAATGTTGATTTTAAACAGTTAGGATACTCACAAAGCATGAAAACTGAACTACATGTTAAGAAAGATGCAAGATTACAAACAATTATTTGGGTATACAGAATAGACTTCAACTAAAGTGGTGCCTGTGAATACCTATAAAAACAGCTGGCAAACATCTGGTTCAATACAAGACTAAAGGAAACAAAAATGCAGTTACATGGTGGAATATTATGCGAAGTATAAAAATTCCATAGAAACATGGACATGTGTTAAGGAAATAACTAGACAGTGAATGGAAATAATAAAAATAGTAATGATAATGACAACAATATAACATAAGGTGTAATGTATTTTGGATGTTTCATTATCACAAAAACAGCAGAAATATAATAATGCAAACAGAAGCCATTCAGCCTACTGTGGCTGTACAGGTTCTTCAAATAAGCATCATGACTGCATTTTCCTCCCTGCAGAAAAAATATCCATTTTATAAAAATATCTGTTTTCTGTTACTCTGCCCATTTTGTATTTGTGTCCCTATTATCCCTTTTAGTCCATGAGCTATAAATGTTTCTCACCGTTTTGTTATGTGCCACTTTATCAAATGCCTTCTGAAAATCCATGTATACCACATCACCGGCATTACCCTCATCAACCCTTCCCATGCCTCTTCAAAAAATTCCAGTAAGTTTGGTAAACATGATTTCCCTTTAGAAATTCATGCTGGTCTTCTGAATAAACTCACCTTTTTCCATGTGACTAATAAATCTATCCCGAATATTTGCTTTTGAACACCACTGAAGAAAAACTAAGTGGAATGTAATTGCCGGGGTTATCTTGACAAACGTTCTTTGAATACGGCTATGATGTTTGCAGTTATCCTGTTTTCTGACACCTCCTTGTAAATTTACCAAAGACTGAAAGATTATGTCTTGTGCGCTGCAATGTCCACACTCGCTTCCTTCAATACCCATGAATACACCTGATTCAGTTCCAGTGCCTGGTCAACTTTAAGTACTAACAGTATATGTAACACTTCGTCACCATTAAGTTTGAACCCTTCTAATATGGGCCTTTCTCTTCTGTCAGCATGGCCCCGGTAGCATCTCCATTCATGGTGAAGAGACATGCAAAGTATTCACAAATGGTGTGTTTGCTGACACAAGCAACTGGCACGGCATCCACACAGTTGCACGTCCGAGGGCAATGCCATCCGGGACTAGAGGAGAGTGAGGCATGGGGGTGAAAGATGTGCCCCAGGACTCTGGAGGCAGGGGGGCACTTAGCCCCAGAGAAGGGGGGTAATGGAGTGGGGAGGATGGCAAGGGGAGGGGATGGGAGAGGCAGAAAAGAGTGGAAGAATAGAACAGGAAAAGAGGAGGATAATAGACGACTGCGTATGCACACAGTCACTCCGATGTTCCACACATAGCCGCTGGCATTGGCATACTGATCATGGCATTACATTCCAATTCTGAAGTCACTGCCTCTTGAACTGCTGCAGTCCCTGTGCTCGGAACTGACCCACAATGCCCTGAGGAAGGGAATTCCAGAATTTTGACCAGTAACAGTGAAGGAACGGCAATATATTTCTAAGTAAGGACAGTGAGTAGTATGGAGGGGAACATAGAGTCATAAAGTCATTGAGATGTACAGCACGGAAACAGTCCCATCTGTTCAACTTGTCCATGCCAACCAGATCTCCTAAATTAATCTAGCCCTCTTTGGCAGCCTTTGGCCCATATCCCTCAACCCTTCGTATTCATGTACCTAGTCAGATGCTTTTTAAATAATGTAATTGTATCAGCCTCCACCACTTTCTCTTGGCAGCTCATTCCAAACATGGACCACCTTCTGTGTGAAAAAGTTGCCCCTTAGTTCCCTTTTAAGTCTGTCCCCTCTCACCTTAAACCTATGTCCCCCTAGTTTTGCACTCCCCAACCGTGGGGTAAACACTTTGGCTCTTCATCCTGTCCGTGCCCCTCATGATTTTATTAAAGTCTATAAAGACACCCCTCAGCCTCTGACTCTCCAGGGAAAATAATCCCAGCCTATTCAGCCTCTCCCTATAACTCAAACCTGCAACACTGGCAACATCCTTGTAAATTTTTTCTGAACCTTTTCAAGTATCATGACATCTTTCCTATAGCAGGGACACCAGAACTGAATGCAGTTTTCCAAAAGTGGCCTAACTAACTTGCAAGTGTTTTATTGTTTCATGGGACATAGACATTGCTGGCTGGTCAGCATTTATTGCCCATACCTAATTGCCCTTGAGAAGGTGGTGGTTGGCTGCCTTTTTGAACTGCAGCAATGCATGTGATGTGGGTTGACACCCCATGACCTGAGAGAGGGAATTCCCAGATTTTGACCCAGCAACAGTGAAGGAACAACAATACATTTCCAAGTCAGGATAGAGTGTGGCTTGGAGGGCAATTAGTAGGTGTTGGTGTTCCCATGCAACTGCTGCCCTTTGTGACAATACTGTGCCTTTACAAGAGGTGTTATGTGCTGTTTCCTTTGCAGGGGGTGCCGTGACAGTGGTGCTGATATGTCTCCTTCAGACAGGCAGCTAGTAAATAGCTTTAGAATTGTCCATGGATGTTTATTTTTCGAATAAGAGAAAAGAATCATGAGTGGGTCAGGTCAAGGCTCACACAGACCAAGAAAGGCTTTCAGTTCATGAGAAGGTTTCTGCTGGAACTAAAAGCTGGAGCTTTCTGCTGCTGGAGTGACATCTTAGACAGCCAGGCTTCCTCTTAAAAATCAAAAGGGGCAAATTGTTTCTTTCGGTATTTCTTCTTACTGGACTGGAGAGACACAGCGGGTGAGAATCATAACTGTTTTGCTGAATTGCAATTTTTGCCAAAGAGTATTTTATCATGGTATGCTGCCTATATTGGAACAGTTGATGATTAGTGGTTGAATAATACATTATCTTGTTAAGTATTTCCATGGAGTAAAGTTATGTCCAGTCTTCTTTTTGTCACATTTTAACTCTTTACGAGAATAAAGTGTGTTTTGATTAAAGCTTAGCAGTGGACCAGCTGAACCATATTGAGACAGAGCATCTTACACTTGCCTTTAAAAATTACAAAATTAGGGTCTAGACTATCACCATACTATATTTTGGAGGATCTGGTCTGGTTCATAAAACCTTGGCCTTTTAGATGGAAATGGTTGTGGATTTGGAAGGTGTCTGTCAAATGATCTTCACTAAATATACATTAAACATGGCAAAGCTGCATTTTGCTCTGAGTTCACCTTCATTCCAGCTATAATGACTTTGAATTATTGACTTTTTAAAAAGGTGAAAGAACATGCTACTATTGAAATGAATGGCCCATCAAAGTTGACATAATTGTACTCTCAAATTTCTATAGAGTGCTACTTAATAACACAATGCTCAATGAAGGATGCCACAGAAAATGTTGGAACTTTCCTGACTTGTTTCACTTACTAAACATATACTGTCATCAATTCTGAGAAAACGTTTGTCTGATTGCGCATACTTCTGTGTTTGGGAATCAATTAAAATGTTCCAGCTATTCATACCAATTGTTTTATCATTGATTTATAAACAGGGGCAAGCAACACCTGGTGACAAATCATTGCAATCACACTCCACAATTCAATAAATTGCTGTTCTCAAAAAAATAAACTTGCACTACTGGAGAAGTACACTTGAATTGGAACTAATTAGAGTTGAGAGCTTCTCATTAATTTTGCACTTTACGTGACAATTAATTTAGTGACAAAAATACAATTTAAATAAGTTTTTGCAATTATACACATCATCTCGATAACAGAAACAAATATTTACAAGAAAACTTTTCAGAGTTGACAATTTCAGTTTTATGCATGTAAGTATCAATATGCAATATAAAAACTGAAAGAACTGCGGTTACTGTAAATCCCCACCTGTCATTTAATCCTCACCCCCCTCCCCCACCCTATCATCTGCGTATAAACCAATATTTTCCTAGCTACCATCAGTTTTGAGGAAGGATCACCAGACCCGAAATGTTAACTCTGATTTTTCTTCACAGATGCTGCCAGATCTGCTGAGCTTTTCCAGCAACTTCTGTTTTAGTGTCAATGTGTGTACTGGTCATTGGGAATTAATGAATCTAGAACTGATTTGAGATGGGGAACATATAGAGGATGAATGACAGGGAGCTGGTGTATTGGGACAAATACATGACAAGTGATATTGGTTGACATAGCCCACAAGTGATGTATTTTCCCACGACATGTATACAGTGTTTTTTGTTTAAGCTTGACAGTTCTGCAAATATCAACCAATTGTCATGTATTGCTGGAGTGATATATCATTGTTATACCCAGAGCTGCCAAGTTCTAGAAAGGAATTTTAGTAAAATTACAGCATGAAGTCGACCAAATCCCAGTACAGCGATCATAATCACCATTCCACCAAACGTCAGATGCGTGATGCTAAAAATATCATTTCCCATATTACAAAAGTGGCTACACTTCAAAAGCACTTCACTGACTGTAAAGTGGTTTGAGACAACCTTGAGTTTCTAAGAAGTGTGAGCTGAATGGAAATCATACTCTCTTAATCCTTAATTACATCTTCTTATTTTTATCGTTAAATGTGAATTCACTGCATGATAAAAGCAAGTAGTATTAAAAATAATGGGATAAAAATTCTCCTAGTTTGAACTAAGAATCTAAGAACTTGTTTTAATGTGCTGGCATCCAATCTCAGACTAATTGAGTTTTGAGCAGCTATATCAGGCATGTTTCTGGGAGTCGTGGAAGGAGATCAGGAAATGTCACTCACAGCCAGCAGTAACTGTTGGGAATAATGTGAAGCATAGAGAAGCAGTCCTCCATATCCTGGTTTCAAAGTAATTTAGAAGAAAATAAGACCATAAGATTGAAGAGCAGAAGTAGGCCATTCAGCTCATCGAGTCAACTCCACCATTCAATGAGATCATTGCTGATCTGAAAATCCTCAACTTCACTTTCCTGCCTTTTCCCCATAATTATTGATTCTCTTCTTGATTAAAAATCTGTCTATCTCAGTCTTGAATATACTTGACAACCCCGTCTCAAAAGCCATCGTGGTAGAGAATTCCACAGATTTGTTACCATTTGAGATAAGGAATTTCTCCTTGTTTCAGTCTTAAAAGGATCAAACTTTTGCCTGCGATCATGCCTTCTGACTTGGATTCTCCACAAGAGGAAACATCCTTTTGTGACGATGCTGTCACCTTAAAAGGATGTTTTGTCCTGGGCTTTTTTTGAAGAGAGCTTGCAAAGACAGAAGTGTTGAACTAGATACTGAAGGCAGCTTGAGTAAGCAGTTTAGGAAGCCTTGGATCTTCCTTTTTTTAACAGCCTAAATGAGTGTGGCCTGCTCTCACAGATTAGGATTTATGGGTTTTGGGTTTTTTTTCAGTTGCATCAGAAGCTGTTTGCAGTCTCAGAAGAGTTGGAAGCTTCAGTGAATGATTCTAAGCTGCTACTTTCTCTGAAATCTCTCTTGATTTTGTTTCCTCCTGGATTGGAGAACTGCATGTAAGAATCTATGTCTGAATTTGCCTTTTTGCCAATGGTGTGTTTATGGGATTTTACTACATTGGAGCAGTTAATTAGTAATAGATACAGTGTCTATTATTTAGTTAAGTTTTCCAATAGTTAAGTTATTCTAAATTCCTCTTTCTTTTGTTTATATTTTAAGTATTATTTAAATAAATTATGTTTTGCCTAATGCCGAGTAGTTTGACTAGGCGCATCACATCTGGAACACAGCACTTACCATGTACCTTTAAAATAAGGAAAAGTTAGGGCCTAGGCTACCTTCCTAAAATATTTTAAGAGGTCTGGTCTAGTCCACAACATCTTCGATATCTATTCTGTTAAGTCATCTAAGAATCTTATATGTTTCGATAAGATTGCTTCTTATTCTTCAAAACTCTGATGAATAGAGGCCAAATCTACTCAACCTCTCCTCACAAGACAGCCAAGCAAGATTCAGGATCAATCTTGTGAACTTTCTCTCTGGACTGCCTTCAATTCTAGTGAATCTTGCCTTGGATAAGGGGACCAAAACTGTGCACATATTGTAGGTGTGCTGTAACTTGTGCCTTGACTAGTTTCAGCAAGAGTTCCCTATTTTTGTACCCCAATCCCTTTCAAATAAAAGGCATCATTCTATTTGCCTTTCCTGTTACCTGCTGAACCTGTATGTTAGCTTTTTGTGGTTTATGCATGAGGACTCCCAAACCCACTGTTCTGAGGTTTTTTACAGTCTTTCGCCATTTAAATAATGTTTAGTTCTTCTATTCTTCCTGCCCAAGAGCACAACTTCACATTTTTCCACATTATATCCCCACTGCCAAGATTTTTCGCTTACTCAACCTGTCTCCTTCTGCAGACTTCTTGTCATCCTTAAAACTTGCCTTCCTGTCTGCAAACTTGGGTTTAACACATTCACTTTCCCCATCCAAGTCATTAATATCTATTGCAACCAATATTAGCTCCACCTCTGATCCCAGTGGCACTCCAATCATAGAGTTATAGAGTCATACAGCACAGACAATCATTATCAGTAGCCATCCTGAAAATACCCACTTTATCTCAATTCCTATCAGTTAGCTAATCCTGTGTAGATGCTATTGTACTACCCCCAACACTCTGGGCTTTTATGTTATTAAGCAGCCTAAAGATGGCACTTTTCAAAAGCCTTCTGAAAATCCAAATATCTCCTCTGCCCAAGACATTTAGAAACAGAGAGTTGAGAACACATCCCAGTCCATTATGCAAACCAACTTTCCAACCCTTGACTCCATCTGCACTGTCTGCTGCCTCAAAAAGATAGCCAACATCATTAAAGACCCTTCCTACCCGCTTATATTCTCTTCCAATCTCTTCCATCAGGCAGAAGATAGGAAAGCTTAAAACACACGTCCCAAGAGGTTCAAGAACAACTTCTTTCCTGCTGTTATTTGACTTCTGAATGGACCTCTCAAATTTCAAATCTAATGTTGAACTTGCTTTTGTTCACCTTCTTTGTAGCTGTAACTTTGCATTCCTCAGTTTGTTCAATCACCCTATGATCATTACATATGGTAAGATCTGCCTGTAGTGCACACAAAACAAAACTTTTCACTGTACCTCGGTACATGTGACGATAATAAATCAAATCGAATCAAATTTAAAAATACTGAAAACAACAAATGCTGGAGATCACAGTAGGCCAGACAGCGTCCATTGCGAGAGGTAAGCTAACATTTCGAGTCTAGAAGATTGTTTGTCAGAGCTGAAGTGAAGTGTGGAGGGTACAGCATTTATGCTTTAGTTTGGGGGGTGTAGTGGGTGTAGAGTGCTGGTGGAGAAGAGATGTTGATAGTTCCGATTAAGTGATCGGGATGTGAGAATGGCAGAACAATGGTGAGTCCCCTGCCAGATTTGAAAGGACAGTAACTGGGATGGGGGAAGGGGAGGACATGATAACAAGCTAAAGGAAAGGGAAGAAATGGTTCACAGTTTAAAGGTGTTGAAGTCAATATTAAGTCCAGAAGGCTGTAAAGTGCCTAGTCTGAAGAAGAGATGTTGTTCCTCCAGTTTGCGCCGTGATTCACTGGAAAACTGCATCATGCCAAGGACAGACATTCTCACATCCCAATTAATTAATCTGAACTATCAACATCTCTTCTCCACCAGCACCCTACACTCATTAACCCCACCCCACCCTCAAACTATTGCATAAATGCTGTCCCCTCCACGCTCCAGCTCTGATGAAGAGTCATCTAGACTTAAAACATTAGCTTGCTCTCTCCATGGATGCTGTTAGACCCACTGTGATCTCCAGCATTTGTTGTTTTCAGTACAGATTCCAGCATCTGCAATAATTTGTTCCTACAAATTAAAAGAAATTACATTCACGACTCCCCCTTTATCTGGGGGCTCTGAAATAAATAGAGAGAGGGGGAGGCAGTGATAGAAGGTGGATAGTGGAGCAGATAGGTGGAGAGAAGATGGACAGGTCAAGGAGGCAGGGACGAGAGGGGGGTTGCTGGTCTTGGGATGAGGACGGGGGGTAGGAAATTTTGAAGCTTGTAAAGTCCAAATTGAGACCATTGGGTTGTAGGGTTCCAAGGCAGACCATGAGGTGCTGTTCCTCCAGTTTTCGGGTTGCATCGTTGTGACACTGGAGGAGGCCCAGGATGGACATGTCGTCCAGGGAGTGGAAGGGGGAGTTGAAGTGGTTCGCTTTGAGTGTAGGCAGGAAGGGGGGAACTAGCTTCAACCCCGCCTCCTTGGCCTGTCCATCTTCCCTCCCACCTACTCGCCCCTCCCTCCTCACTGACCAACCCCCATCTACTCTCCCTACCGTCACTCACTTTTACTAGCTTCATCCCCGCCTCCTTGACCTGTCCGTCTTCTCTCCACCTATCTGCTCCACTATCCACCTTCTATCACTGCCTCCCGCTCTCTCTATTTATTTCACAGCCCCCATTTCTGAAGAAGGGTCCAGACCCGAAATGTCAGCTTTCCTGCTCCTCTGATGCTGCCTGGCCTGCTGTGTTCATCCAGCTCCACACCTTGTTATCTCAGATTCCAGCATCAGCAGTTCCTATTATCCCCCTTTATCTATCCTGTTTATTGCATCCTCAAATGAATCATGTATATTTGTAAGGCATGATTTCTCCTTCATGAAACTATGCTGATTCTGCTTGACCACATAATAAAAACCGAAGGTAAATCAGGAACAAAAACAATGTTGCTGGCAGCATCTGTGAAGGAAAAAAGAGTTAACGTTCTGAGGAAGGGTCACCAGACTGTTTCCCTGCTGTACATCCCTGTGACTCTATCTATATTGATTTATGCGTCATGCAGCTGTTTAGAAATCTGGTGGGCAATAACAATCATGTAGTTCAGCATGAAAATGCTAATTAATTGCATCTGATTTGCAATTTTCTCTCTGTTTCAAATGGAAAGGTGGTAGACTTTATTGAGGTGGTTCATTGTGGTACAGTTGAATTTGGTAGTGCCACAAATTGGGAATTGTGCCACCTAGTTCATGGCATAACTTGCTCATCGCCAAATGTAAAGTGCTATCAAACCACTTACCTATTCCAAATGGACTTGCATTAAAGGCAAGGTAAGGCAGCATGTGTTATTTTACGGCTCAGCATAAGATTGTTAATACTTTTCCTGGACACTTGAAAGAGCATGAAATGACAACTGTCAGGAAGGAAACTTGAGTCTTTATTCTTCTACATATGCAATATTCCATGTCACGATACCAACTGTCTTGCTCACTTCAGGGATTAAAATCACTGGCATAAACCTCAACTATATTGCTAGAACAGAAAATATATAATTTTGATAGCAGAAAGCAATTTCCTTCAGTGGCAAATTTTATCAGTCATAGATAGTTTCTGTCATTTATCGACAGTGATGCTAATTTGTCTTCTATACATCACCACAATCAAGTCATTGTTCTACTTCAGTTTTCTTGATGAGGCCGCAAACAAAATAAACACAAACACAGAAAAGGGAAATCACAGTGTTCTTAACTAAGTTCTTTTTTTTCTAATTGGCAAAACAACACTCCAGCTGCTTTTCGAATATATCTGATGCTGATGCTGAGCAGTGTATGATCAATTATCCTAAGTCATTTAATTGTTGAACTAATATATAGTTTCCTGATACTGTGAGGACGCCCAAATAGCCCTTTATTGCCATAAAAAGAAGTAGTGTGAAAAATGACAAGGTATTGATTTACTGGACAAACTACATTGTTAACAAATCAGCTGCTGTGCTGGATGGAATTGCATTGTTAAAGTAACTGATCCTTGTTTTGGTAAATAGCCCTGAGTTTTCTCAATAATGGTAATGACTCTGAAGATGGACAAGGTAAGCTTTGCTTATGTTTTGCATGATTTTACAGGATGTTCTTTCAAAGCATTCAAATAACTATGAGCTGAATGATTGCTGGCTGCTGGTTTAAATATATTAGCTACAGTAAAGAAATCCCAGAACACTTTACTGGTGCATTTAGTTGAGTAGAGGACTATATAGTTATTTTAATCGTAGGCTATAACAACTATTTGGGATAACTTGCATGTTTAAAAATATACAGTAAACTGCCACTCAGGAAGTTACAACATATTGTGTAATATTCAGCAATGATAAAATATATAATTTTTGAGTTGTCATAGAACAGAATTTCGAAATAACTGCATATGACAATGTGAAAGGAAATGTAGAAATAGAAAGGCTGAAAGAATGGCAGATTTACATTTTGCATAGAAATTAACTGTATTCAGTATATTCACTTGGATAGATGGTAAATAGCACTGCAAGGGAAGTGGTGCGTAATAATCTCCTTAAAAATGTTTCAGTGACCAACTTCCCATTTGCAAGTGGGCTGGTAATAACCCTGGTGATCACCTTCAAATTTAACGCAGGCTTTAACCTTGCTGTGTTAAATTGGAAGTGGATGGGTTCAAGGCATTTTTAGTTCATCTTAGTAATTTTTTCACGTCTCACTCAAATTAAACCCATTCAGTTTGAAGGTTCAGTTTTCCTTGTTAACTCAGTCAATCTCTCTACATGTTGTCTGACTTGATCAGTATTTCCAGCATTTTCTATTTAAATAGGATGTGGACATATATTTGCTTGCTAGTTAGAATTTCATCTCATTAACTATGTTCTAGGATTGAATTTTGTTCTAGGATCAGATTTGCAACATTGGTAACATTCCCTTATTCCAATTTCTGCTTTGTATTAGCATCTATTGTCAATGCGAATTTTAATAAACAACCCTCCAGCAATTAAACAGCATCTAATGGGAGTGCTGACGATAAAGTTCGGTGATAGCGACAGCCTTTCAACATTGAGTGCCCTTTTAAAAGCTTTTATAAATATCTAACATAAGAAAGGTCAGAACTGCAAAGCTGTCATTGCTGAGGGGTAACACTCCCGGCTTACAAGCAAAAGTTGAAATGTGTTCAGAAAGGAAACTGCTGGTCTGAGGCAGCGGAAGAGCTTCTGCAGACTGCTCAGAGTTAGCAGACAGGTCCATATTCACGAATTCAGTGGCCAACCTAGACAAGTATGCCCCGACCATCACGGACTTCATTAGCAAATGCGTAGAGGACTGCAAAGAACTCAATCCATATGTTCCCCAACCTGAAACCATGGATGAACCAGGAAATCCATTGCCTACTGGAGACCAGGTGTGCAGCATTCAAGTCAGACAACCCTGACCTTTACAGGAAATCCAGATACAACCTCTGTAAGGCCATGAGAGACACTAAGAGGCAATACCGGGCTAAGTTAGTGATCCAAACTAGCCACATAGACACCCGCCGACTGTAGCAAGTCCAACATGACATATGGGCTACAAATGACAGAACAGAATAGCAGACAAAAATACATCCCTCTCTGATGCGCTCAACGAATTTTATGCTCGAACAGGAGGTCAGTGAAACAATGTCACCTGCCCCGACAGTCTCAGATGCAGCTGTTCTCTCAGTCACTGCTGCAGATGTCAGATTGGCCTTCTTGAGAATGACCCCATGGAAAGCGATTGGCCCAGATGGAGCCCCCCCTGCATCATGCACTCAGATCTTGTGCAGACCAGCTGCCGGGAGTATTCACTGACATCTTTAACCTCTCCTAGCTTCAATCTGAGGTCATATCTGTGTGGCCAAATTTTGTCCAAACTCCAACTACAAGTTCATTGATGACACCATCATTGTAGGCTGGATATCAAACAATGACAAGACTGGTGCAGGAAAAAGGTAGAGTGTTTGGTGGCGAGGTGTAAAGATAACAATCTCTCCCTCAATGTCAGCAAAACTGAAGAACTGATTATCAACTTCAGGAAGCAAGGAGGAGGACACGCCCCTATCTATATCAATGGGAGCTGAATTGGAGAGGGTCAAGAACATCTTGGAGTGATGATCACCAACAATCTGTCCTGGACCACCCATATTGTTTTGATGGTGAAGAAGGCCTCTTCTTCCTCAGGAGACTAAGAAAATTCAGCATGTCCATAAGGACTCTCTCCAACATCTATCGATGCACCATAGAAAGCATTCTGTCTAGATGCATCATGGCTTAGTATGGCAACTGCTCCACCCAGGACCATAAGAAACTACAGAAAGTAGTGAACATAGCCCAGTACATCACGCAGGCCAATCTCCCAACCACTGACTTCATCTACACTTCTCGATGCCTCAGAAAGGCAGCTAACAGCATCAAAGACCTCTCCCACCTCAGATACAATCTCTTCCATACTGTTCTATCAGGCAGAAGATATACAAGCTTAAACACATGTACCAACAGGTTCAAGAACAGCTTCTTCTCTGCTCTTATTATACTTCAGAATGGACCTCTCAAATTTCAAATCTAATGTTGATTTTGCTTTGGTGCAACTTCTTTGTAGCTGTAACTTTGTGTTTCTCGCTCTGTTCAATCACCCTATGATCCTTGTATGTTATGATGTGCCTGTACTGCATGCAAAACAAAACTTTTCACTGTACTTAGGTTCCTGTGACAATAATAAATCAAATCAAATCAGAATCACTTCATCTAAAGAGTAAGAATTCATTGGACCACCACAGGTGGTGACTATGGAGGGTCCTGGGTTAGCTGTAATACCCAACACTCTATTCTCCAAGATGGCAACAGAGTAGGAATCCTGAACCGGAACTCATTCACCGTACCTGTTTCTTTTCTGTTTTTCTCTTTTTGCTTTTTTTATTTTCCTTTTCTGCGATGTCTGGGGTGAAAGCCAGCACGGACTCACGGCATCAGTGTGAACTTGAATGCCTGTCCTCAGTGTGGACCCCAATCCCAGGAAGATGAATGGCATCAACGGGCACTTTTAAGTGACCTTATGGTTAGCAGCTCCCCGTATATTACTCCCAACCAAGTGAAAGTGCCTTGGAGGCAGCACCGTGGCAGGAGAACTGCAAACCAACCAGTGGGGGTAAATAGCAGGCCCATCCACCTCCGGTTTTCCATCTGCAGCCATTTGAAAAGTTGGATCCTTTGGCTCCCTAATCGATAATGTAGATCCATCAATTAAAGTTTCTCACTAACTTTCGACTGTGCCATACCCTAATTGTCCAGTGTCCCAGCACTAAATACAGACTAATTATTTCTCACTCTCACCCTCAAATTTGAACAATTTAACAATGCTGACCTCTGTAAAGCCTAGCAAAGAGTGGCAAAGAGAGGGAGAGGTTTAGGGAGTGAATTTCAGATGTAGGGTCTTACAAACTGAAAGGGTGGCCAACAGGACTGGAATGATTAAAATTGGCAATGCACCAGAAGCTAACATTGTAGGAATATAGTTCAGTCGGAATGTTAAATAGGTGGAAGGCCTGAGAGTCCTGAGTCAAGAACTTGCACAAAGATGACAGATATGGGAAGGGAGATAGTAGGAACTGCAGATGCTGGAGAATCTGAGATAACAAGGTGTAGAGCTGGATGAACACAGCAGGCCAAGCAGCATCAGAGCCTCTGATATTGATGTCTCGATGCTGCTTG
>NC_063340.1:46898158-46950184 GCF_021869965.1 Rhincodon typus | reverse complement strand
TGTTATCTCAGATATGGGAAGGCCTTTGCACTCCTGTGTTGGAACAGAAGTGTCTTCGGACAGCAGCATCTGTGACTGCATGAGCAGTTCTCTCCAGGAGATCCTCTGCTCACCCCAAATGTGGGAGATAGAAAAGGTAACTAAAAAAAAAAATTAGTGTTCCTCTTTCTGGCGCAGGAAATAGCAAACTACAAATCCTGTACTCAAAATCCAGCACGGGCTCAAGCGTTAGCCAGGGACCCGGGTTCGATTCCACCTTTGGGTGACTGTGCAAACTCCACATATTCTCCCTGTATCTGTATGGGTTTCCTCCAGGTGGTTCAGTTTCTTCTCACAGTCCAAAGATGTGCAGGTTTGATGGATTGGTCATGCTAAATTGCCCATAGTGCCCAGGGATGTGCAGGCTAGGTGGATTAGCCATGGGAAATGTAAGGTTACAGAGATTGGGTAGGGAGGTGGGTCTGGGTGGGATGCTTTTCGGACAGTTAGTAAGGAGTCGATGGGCTGAATGGATTCTATGATTCCATGATGATTCTATGATCCCACATGCTCAAATAGCTGAGTTTAGAAATAGCTTTTTCAATCACAGGAAATCCCGAGTAGATACCAACCTCTAATCAATGTTGAGACATCAACATCTTTTCATATTTGTTATATAGGCACTTGCGCTGCTGTGTTTATCCCAATCAATTGAAGAAATAAGGCACGCAGGGATAACGATCAGATCCGGCAGCATCTCTGGTGTAGAAAACCAGAGTTAACACTTTAATGCTACTTTAATGCACATTAAATCACGCACCTGTTTTCCTCTCTCTACACAGATACCACCTGATGTTCTGATAATATTTTCTGTTTTTCCTTTGTAATTTTCAGCATCTGCAATATTTTGTTCTTGTGTTTCAGTGAGAGTAGGGATCAGATCCAAAGTGCTGGGTTTCTTTATAGGTCAACCATCATCTCTGTCAATGTTAATTTACCATACCTAGCTGCATTACAGATTCTTAAAGTCATAACACATACAGCATGGATCCATAATGTAATTAAAATCATTTCATATCCTTATGAGTTTTAGTTGAATTGGAAGACGGCAGATTTTGTCTCACTGTCAGTTACCAACAGGCTGCAAACTTCTCCATTTTACAAGGTGTTATGAGGATAATAGACTATAATTACAATGCTGCATAGAAATAGTTATTGGAATACTGCACACATTATCAAATAGCAGCTCACCAGCAATATTACTTCTTCTTCAAAGATACCAAAGATACTAAAAACATTCATAGACTCCAGAAGAAAAATTACTCAGTGATTATTTTTGGCAAAGACAAGTTCTGCTACCCTCTTCTGTAAATCTAATTTGAAGGACTGACCACCAGTAAATGAATCTATCATCTAGTGACCTTTTCTTAGATGTATTAGAAACCTTTATATATTTATGGTTAATTTTGTTCTTGTAACTACAATAATAACTTTTTCAGCATCAACTCCTCACAGCAACTTATACATCAGCACTGGTAAATAAAATTTAATCACACACTAGCCTCAATGAGGGGAATTGGCTATCTTTGCAAAACCACAGTGAGCATGCCCAGAGGGAGGCAAAATAAATCAGAGGAATAATTAATCTATTCCAGTTGACGCCTGCATCTTCAATCAGATTCTTGTTACTTTAGACATCCATCAGAACATTAGGTTTCAGGCAATAATGTTTCAACACTTTTGGATTGTGAAGGGAAATTTAGGCAGATGACCGGAAGGGTTTCTGTACATAAAGAAACCTGTGGTCAAGATATTTCTCTGTAACTGCATGAAAGAGGCAGAAAATAGAGGAGAGCTGTAGGGGTGGGGCTTATAAGGCTCACTGTTGTGTTTTTGCACTGATGTTTACTTCCCTGTCATAAACCGAGCTGAGAAGGCCATCAAGAACTACAGCCTGGTTATCTGTAAGTGACAACAGTGAGGTTCAATGTCTTTGGCTGCCGATCCTGAAAGCCTCAGAAATCATGTAGAGGGTGAGAACAATAGTATCACAGACAGTAGCAAAAGGACCTTGATGCTTTATTTGAATGGCAAGGGATGTCTCACCCATCCTTTGGGCTTTGGAAATGTGTGTCTGGGTTTAAAAGGATGGTTAATTTTGGAGGAAGTGAGGTATTAGAAAGATTGTACATAGGCTGGAAAAGAACAGGTCTGATTACAAACTATCCAACGATGAAACCAAAGCAGACACTTGAACGTACCACTCTTATAGCAAGGTGAGGAGGAATGAGTCCCATCTTTTTAGTCCTGAGTTGGTTGCAACAAATATTTTTATTTCTTTCTGTATGTAGCTGCGCCACAATTCAATTGAATCATAAAATTTGTCAAAATTACAGAAGCAATTAACAGGTTTCCCTGATTGAAAGAAACAGGAATTTTATCACTAAACCTGGGGAAAAGTAAATAAATGCAACACTAGACATATACACTAACACAGGTATAAAGTTTGAAAGTAGGAAGGTGGGCAGAGAGATAAAAAATATGCAGTATCCTCATCAGTAACAAAACTCATAGTATCCTTGAGTTCCTGGTAAATGATCGTTTCTCCGATTTGCTTCATTGCTGCGGCTGGCTTTCAACAAGTTGAGGAGGAAATAGGGAGACAGAGTCTTTCAGACCTTGCTTCTTCCAATCCATGTTCTGTCTCTGCTATTCTGCTAATCAGCAACTGAAAATTGGATTGAAAATTACCGGGATGGGTGGACTGCTGGCCAATCAGCAGAGAAAGTCGACAGCAAGCTGACCAATCAGGAAGAAGCCCACTTCTAGCCATAATGTGTTGTGGGCAGAATGAATTGTTCACTTAAGGGACTTCCACCCTTCCCTGGAGAGATATCACCTTGGGAGCTGCAGGCCAATCCAATTAGTCAAGAGCTGCAGCAGAATATAGTGCCACAGGCTCATCAGTGGACTTTGCCGGTATTGCAGGCAGGCCCTCAAAGAAAATAGAATAAATCCTGGAATGACGAAGTCTCACATACTGGGTCACAGAAGGTTTGGAAAGCTTGGGAAGGGAAGCAAGGATGGCGGTCAGGAGGGATGGTGTTTTTCAAAGCAAGTGCATGCAAAAGAAAGGGAGCGTATCTTCAGAATGGGTGCACCAATGTGCAAAGGGCACTTTTGAAAATAATGCTTTCCCTTTCTTTGTGCTGTCTTATACCCTAATTTTAAAAGAAAACTTGCCCAATCCTGCCCAGCTGCCCACACCAAACATACTTTGGCATGGACAATGCATAATCAGAGTAAATTGAAATTCCAATAAACTCAGTTGATTCTTATTTATTTACCTAAATATAGTGGGTTGGCTGCTAATTTTAATGCTTTCCCACCTCTGTAGTATGGGGGTGAGGGGGAGGGTGGAGTGCTAACTACCGACTTATATTACAGGCATATCCATCAAAAACAGAGAGGAGGTAACTAATATCTAGCCCATTGTACATTTGTGCATTCTCAAGTCTGGCTCCATAGTCTTTGTGAGTGGCATACTGCAGGCAATTCTTTCATGCTCATTATGGCAACATTCATATAAATTAAACATCAGATTTGAGTTTCTTGGCACCGGACATCCACTTTCCATGTCTCTAGATAAAATGATAATTTCATTGCAGCCAATTTTATTTATTCCACATAAGTCTCTTGAACTTTTGTAAAATTATGGTCACTTAATCACTGCAGTTATTTTAAGTCCATGTTTCATGATTTTGATACAAATATTTTAGTCCATGAATGCATCAGGTATGAAAATCAAATGATAGAAGTTCAATATTTAATGTCCATTTCTTCTAACACTATCACAACATCATGAGAACTGATTTAATCATTTTGTGACATTAAACCCAGACCCAAATACACTCTCAGATGGATGTGAAAGATCGCCTGGCACTATTTCAGAGCGGAGCAGTGGAGTTACCATTTGTATCCTGACCAATATTTATCTGTCAAGCATTAGTATCTCTATCCTTTGGAATTCTCTTCTACAGAAAGCAGTGGAATCTGTATCATTGAAAATATTCAAGGCTAAGTTAGGCAAATTTTTGACCTGCAAAGGAGTCAAAAAGGAGTTAAAGGATGTGGAACGTGGGTAGGAAAGTGGATTCAAGGCCACAATCAGACCAATTATGATTTTATTCAATGGTGGAGCTGGTTCTAAAGATCTTAAGGTGAAATTTTTACTTGTGGCAGCCTGTAGTGCACAAATTGGCTGCCTCATTTCCCGAATGACAACAGTGACTACAGTTTGTAAGTATTTAATTGATTGTAACACATTCTGAGATGTCCAGTGATTAGTCAGTCAGTCAGGGATAGTTAGAACAGCCGATGCTGGAGTCAGGGATAACACAGTGTGGAGCTGGAGAAGCACACCGTGCCATACAGCATCGGAGGAGCAGAAAAGTTGACAAGAAATCTTCTGAAGAAGGGTCCCGATCTGAAACATCAACTTTCCTGCTCCTCTGATGCTGCCTAGTCAGTCAGTCAGTCTGTCTTTATATCTTCCTTTCTGGAAAGGAAAGATAACTCAGTTAAGTTACTTAATTTGGCGTACTGAAAATTCAGGTCACCCCTATAATTAACACGCACCAACCTCCTACCCTCCTTCACACTCTCGTTAAGTATTTTCACTATTGCCAAAAATAAAAACTTTGCTGCAGAGGTACAGAAGTGCACAGGTTAAAGGATTGCTTCAGTTCTCCAATGCATCTTTCAAGCTCTCAAAGCTGTTTGTAAGTCTCCTAAACCTCACCCCTCAACTACATCCAGACCATATCACATTCCCACATGTTATCTCTGTGCCGCCTGCACCATGTGGGCTCCATAATTACACACTCAGTATGTACTATCGACAGTTTTGAGGTCATGCAATAGCAATGGGAATTATTTTTAAATGATTGGAAACACATTAAGCTTCTAACAATCTAAGTAAACTCTGAACTCAGAATCACAGAATTGTTATCATGCAGGAGGCCATTCAGCCCACGTGCCTGCACCAGTTCTATTACCTAGTGCCAATCTCCTGCCTTTTCTCCAAATCACCGCACACCATTTCGATCCAAATAATCTCCAATGCCCTCTTGAATATTTCAGTTGAACTTTCCATACTCTAACTACTCATTGTTTGCACACCACTTTAAATACATGTCCTCTCATTCATTTTTTGTTTTTATAGCTGGAACAGCTTTTCCCTAACTTCTCTGTCCCACCCACTCATGATTTTGAAAACTTTTATAAAATCTTAAACTCAAAGTCACAATTCTTGTTAATGGACCATAAAAAAACTCAATGGGAAAGTTAAATGTTCTACTTTAAGGGCCTATTAAGTTTTCAAATAAACAAGCAAATGTATTTTAAAAAGCCTAAGCATTTGTAGTACAGATCCTCCAACAGAAGAGTTAATTATTTCCATTGTAGAGTGACTTTCAGTCAACAGGCAGGGAACAGGTGCACACCACTTGTTTTCTATTCTCAGAAGCAATGTTTTTTTTAAAAGAATGCCAGCCCTGTTGGCTCATGTATATCAGAGCCCAAAAAAATTATAGGATATTCTGTTTTTACATTTCTCAATGCTTTTGTACTCTCTCCATTATGTTACAGAGTGATTATTAGTTTTCAAATTTCTCCCTCCCTATCTTCACTATCTGCCTGGAAACAGATTGGGATTTTCCCCTCTTTAAAGAAATGGTGGTGAATTTTCTCATTGTCACTGTTTGTGAAATTTGATTTTGCAAGGACTGCAACAACACCTTCATGATATCAAAACAGAAGTAGAGTTTATTTCACACACCCAAATAGGGTTAGCGGGAAGATCGTTTGAAACACAGACACTCTCACAAACATACAAGCAGAGACTGAATTGAAAAGGACAAAGGGAATATTCAATTGGCTACAAGTTGGGTGCTAAAACAACTGAGAAATATGAAATTGTTAATGTCCTTGTTTTTAAGTGGAGTCTAAAAAGTCCAAAACTGGAGTTAGCAGTCCAAAATTCCTTTGTGGGGCGGTGGATTTGCTAGACAGTGTTTAGGTGCCATTTCTTCTCATTTAAATTTCTTTGAAGGTATTGTGAGGAATATGGCTTAAATGTAAGTTTCTGCTTTGCTCTCTTGTTGAAAGAAGGTTGATTACTTGCAGAGAGCTCAAATAAATGCTGCTGGCTGCTTTTTAACACGCCTGAGGGTTTTTTTCTTTGTAGCTTGGGACTAGAAGTTTTGATATTAGCAGTAATTAATGCATGCAATAGCTTGTAACTGACTGCCATTTTAAAATTGTACTGTTAAAAGGCAAGTAGATAAAGCACAGTAACAATCACCCAACAAAGCCTCCTGTGGAGACACAATGATGAAATGGGTGGTGTGGAGTGTTGGGTGGGAGCACCAGGTAACATTGAGACAAAGGATTACATTGCTGATAAGCAACTGATATTGGCAATGCTGTTTAAGTGGAAGTATTTAAATACGTCCTATAGGATAGGGAAATTTGTACTGCTTTTGCATAGGAACTTTTCTTGAAGATTATTGATCCCGGTGGCAAACAAAAGAAACAAAGGATGCTGGAAATCTGAAACAAAAAATTGGAGAAACTCAGCAGATCTGGCAGCCTCTGTGGAGGGAAAGCAGAGTTAACACTTTGGGTCTAGTGACACTTTTTCAGAACTGGAGCTGAAATGTTAACTCTGCCTTCTCTCCACTGATGCTGCCAGATCTGCTGAGTTTCTCCAGTAATTTTTGGTTCCTGTGGCAGTTTGTAGCACAATAGTAAGCATTCCAGTTCCATCAGGAGATGTCTATTGTTTCACTTTTGAGAAGAAGCTGGAAGGTTATTGCTAAATATACTTATAAATGTCCTTTAGGGAAGGAAGCTGCCATCCTTATCTGGTCTGGCCTACATGTGACTCCAGATCCACAGCAATGCCGTTGACTCTTAACTGCCCTCTGGACAATTGGGGATGGGCAATAAATGCTGGCCTAGTTAGCAACAATCTTATCCCGTGAATGAATAAAAAAAGTCCAGTCATGTAATTATAGCAAACATCTTTATTTGATGATTTAATCTGTTTCTTACAAGAGTCACAAAACACTTAGATATATATTAAAGTTCGTTTCTGATCTGTGTGTGATAAGTGGAAAAATGTTGTAAAGAAAATGAATGTTGATCAATATTAGGCTCAATTTAATTTTGCAGAATGGATCTCAGTGATGAATGACTTCATTAAAAATGCAACTTCATTACAATAAGCACCTAACAGTGATATCTGAAGATGTCAAAATATTTTCCACCTATCTTTCAGAATGTACATGTCTCTTCAGTAGGTTTTCATCGTCTCCGGAGACTCTCAAACCTGCTGTACTTTTAATGAGCTTCCAAAATACTGCTCCACAAGACAAAAATAATGTGTGGGAGGAAATTTGATATTTGTTTTCCCATGTAAAGTGGGGAACCAAACTTCAGCAGGTAAATGTATGCATTTTATGCACTAGGCATTCTGACCTGCAAAAGGGCCAGAGAAAAATGGTGCAGAGTCAGGAATGCAGAGGAAAATTTGATTTCCTCTAAAAAATATCAAGGTGTAGCCATTTGTGCATTGCAAAACATTTTGTCACCCAAATGAAAATGTGAACTCAAGTATCATTCTTGTAAATCTGCACTCTCTCCAAGGCAAAAATGTCTTTCTTCAGTAGTGCCCAAAACAGTTCACAGGATTCCAAATGTAGTCAAATATATACCTGAAAGTGCCAATATAATTTGTACAGATTGCATCTCCATATTCAGGCACTCACCAGGCTCTCAACTACTGTGGACTAGCACCTGTAACACTTCTAGTTTTCCTTTGTGTGGTATCTAGTGATTTTGCAACAATCTTTATTCATATCACTTTCTGTTACTATTTGTCTAGTTTGGGTATCCTAAATCTTGCTTTTGGTGTCCAATTGGAAAATTATTCAGTCATTTGGCTTGTGATTGATACAAGTCGAGGTGATGTTATAGCCTTTAAAGTGTTTGTAATTGAACAAACTTGATCTCCTGTTGAAGCAAATACTTTTGGTCTGCCAAAGGCCCAGTCCCAAGGCTATTGGATGAAGGAGGTACAACTGAGAACTGCTTGTTTTTTTTTTAATATACAATAAATTACATCTTGTTTAAGACTCAAGACTTAGGAGCCACTGATACTTCAATGTAGCTGAGAGTGGGATGAAGGAATCCCACAAGAAGCATTTTCCCACTGCATTTGAGAAATATTGGAGCTTGGAACGTTAACAGTGTGAGAATATAGGCTTCAGAACTTTAATAACTGTTTATGGATTGAATTAATGATCAAAAGATAAACTTACACATGAAAAGAAGAAGCAATAACACTGTCTGGAATTAACTATTATAGACAAGGACAAATTTATACAGGAATTGAAAGCAATTAGCCATGTCTGGGAGTTGAAACTACATGAACAACACTGCTTTGACGTCTGCTTGATAAACTGGGTGCTTCATTGCCACAAAGAACAAGGATTGCCCTGCAGAACTTAAGGAGTTAACTGCAAGAAAGCTGTGTCTTCAAACAGACAGTCAATGTCAAATGTAACAAGGACCAAAGAAGCTACTTCTGATAAAAAGGCAAGCTGCAGACCTGCAGCTTCTTGGATAAAAGGACTTTAAAGAATCATCAATAATGATCTGAAGGGTGAAAATGTGTGTAAAAATCAAACATCAGAACAATCTGGTAGCAGAACTCTGGAGAACAACTTTGCATAAGGATCGAAACCTGGACACTTCCAGAGACAGATCACCAAGTTCCACCATTAATCTGGTAATAGCCAAGTTGTGTTCTGGGCAGAACTTGCCTACTTGAGGGGTCTTATTTTGGTTGCTACATGCAATAAACTTTACTGATTGTCTATGAGATTTCTTAACAAGTAGCCAAATTAAAAGTAACTGGTGATGATTTACCCACAACAACAATTCGCAAAAGAGCTGGAACTTTACCCATATTTGGTTTTGGGAGTACAGCCTCAGGAATGTGGCAGATTAGTCTCATGGGAAAAGATTGTGCTACTAGGACATGAGAAGTCACTGAGGTAGTCCACGATGGAGCATTGTTTAAGGATGTTGCAAATCTAGATTTTAAAAGGAAGAGGAATTTACTCTACAGGAGAGACATTTCTAAGGAAATTTGATGACTTAGTTTCACTTGCTTCTGCAGCGCTGTTGAGAAATCCATGTGTTCTGTCCTGCATTGCATTTGCTGTTTGATGTGCTGTGTGGGGTGTGTCACTACAATTTGTCTGTTACCCATTTTACCTTATGCTAATTCTGGATGTTAGAAGTTGTTCATATATTGAAGACTTAATTATTGTCCCAACTTGTATAGTGAAGTTAATTTGGTTTCTTGTGGAATTTGATGACTTTTGTACCTTACTAAGTGACTGGGATGTCAAATACTGTCTACTTAAAAAAATTGTTACTAGTCCTTAGCTTGACCATTAACATAAATTTTTGCAGCCTTCTTGGGGAATGTAACATAACACGGAGGCCCTTGTCTTTGTCTATGGATTTTAAATCCCACAGGTATTGAGACATAATTAGGGCTCACTGCAAAGAATGCGGCTTCTTTCGTAGACATAGCATTTTAAAATGAAATCATTAGAAAGGAAACAGACATCATCTGTCTTGAATTGTATATGATATTTGATGTGGTGTGAGGTGTGAAGATTTTTGCAGTGAATGGAAAACAAAATGGATTCATCATTCGTTATGACTTTTTAAGGGAGGGCAAGTTTGGCTCTGAGTCATTTGCAAAAACTAAACAAAGGCTAGGTTTATAGCATTAGCATTAGTTGGAGTTAGAAGTAAAAGCAGTTGCTAAAAAAGCAGATACAGTTGAACTAATAGGCAGCATCTGCTGTTCAAAAAAGATGAAGTAAATCCAGGTTAACTAAAATTGTTTAGAAATGAGCTTCAGGGAAAGCAGCTTGAAATGATAAAAAAAAGAGAAAACTTTAACTTAGAAAAGAGAAAGAAAGTGAACACTAAGATTTGAACTTGAACACCAGAAAGATTAACTTGTGCGGAGGAAAAAGATAAGGGAACTTAAAGAGAGAAAGAACTCAGAAATCATGAAATGCTGCAAGAAATTCACTTTGTGGGATATGTCCGAGTCTAATAGTTCAGACAAGAAGGGAAATCACACCTGGAAGTTTAATTTCACTAAGAATCTTTGTGTAGTACCTACATTTATGGATGTTTCATGGGAAAAAGTTGCTACAAAATTCAAGTAGCCAAGACACTAATGGACACTTACCCTCAAAGAAATTGTCCTGATGAATAAAGCTATGGATGGTTCCATGAATCTCTCAGATGAACAGCCTTCAGAGTGTAAAAAGTTAAAAGACAATACTTAATGCTTATGAGCTTGTTCCTAAGGCTTCCCAATTAAAGTTCAGGAAGTTAAAGATGAACCCAGTCATTTGTTGAATTCAATGGACAAAAAACATTATACGATCAATAGTTTTGTTCATTGAAGTTAAAACAAACTTTTAAAAATTTCAGGGAAATCATGATTACAGAGCAACTCCCATCTGAAGAGAGTCAGATATCTAAAATCAAGACAATGACAGCTCTGGCAAATGCTAATGATATTTCTTATGATATTGTTATATTATGATATTTCTTGCAATCAACTGGGTATTAGTAACTTGTCACTTGTCACTGGAGGTAGGAAGAATAGAGCAGAATCTAGCTTTAGAGCAAAGACAGGAGTTGTTCTAGTCAATAAGATTATAGTATCAAGAATAAAAGTAATGTACAGAAACCAATAGGTTTTCACTGCTGTAAGTCATGGTGCTTAAAAGCAAATTGTTGGAAGCTGACTGTTAAACTGGTTGTAATATTGGAATGTTTAAGGAGTCTTTAGAAAAGATTGTACCGTAAGGAATAGGATGCTAATTCAGTGACACTAGTGCAAGTGACAGGAATTTCCATCAAGAAATCTGCATTAGAAAGTGAAGCAAGTTGTAAACCCACTGTGTCTCATGTTTTTACTGTGGGAGTAGATTGGCATGTAAGGCATCATAAGAGGTT
This sequence comes from Rhincodon typus, assembly GCF_021869965.1. NCBI lineage: Eukaryota > Metazoa > Chordata > Chondrichthyes > Orectolobiformes > Rhincodontidae > Rhincodon > Rhincodon typus. The sequence goes on along the minus strand of NC_063340.1, from coordinate 46,939,081 downwards.
TATATTTAAAAGGGAAATCACTGCATTTTATCCAAGAAAGAATCTAAAGAAATTATTTACTTGAGAGATAATAAGATATGTAGATACTGGAGTCAGAGATAACACAGCGTCAAGCTGGAGGAACACAGCAGGCCAGGCAGCAGCAGAGGAGCAGGAAAGTTGACGTTTCAGGTTGGGACCCTTCTTCAGATATCAGTTTGGCTCAGAGCTCATTGTTAGAAAAAGCATTTGGAGCTTTCTTCAGGAAGTTCAGTCATTCAAAGGGAATTGCTGGGAAGTAAATGTCTTTCCCGTTGCACAAAGAAAATTCAAATTGTGTACTGATGAAGGGGCCACGATTAGCAAACTAAAGAATGCTCGACCAAAGCTGGACAGCATAGGGTTAAGTTGGGAGGGAAAAGATTTAAAAGGGACCTGACAGGCAACTTTTTCACGCAGAGCATGGTGTGTATGGAACGAGCTGCCAGAGGGAGTGGTGGAGGTGGGTACAATTGCAACATTTAAAAGGCATCTAGATGGGTATATGAATAGGAAGTGTTTAGAGGGATATTGGTCAGATGCTGGCAAATGGGACTAGATCAGTTTAGATATCTGGTTGGCATGGACGAGTTGGACTGAAGTTTTTTCCATGCTATACAACTTTACAACTCTATGAGGATAAAAAAAATCATGAAGACCTCTTTGTTAGTTGTCTCTGCATCAATCCAGGTTTATAACAGGAGTGACTTACCAACTGTCAGTTTAAAGGGAATGTTCTGTAAGTAAGTTCATCATATCTCTCCACAACACTTGAGATATGACGGTGTGAAGCAACAGGTTCAAGGGTACTGATTAAGCAGGTCTATAGCGTGCATGGTCATTAGTGCAGGACCCACACCAAAAAAAATCAGCATACTTCAATGTAAAAAATTGATGAGCAAAAGTTAAACATTTGGCCCCGAGGAATAGAACTAGTGGCTCCATGAGAATAGTGACAATAGCTGATTGATGACTTTTTAATCTAAAACACTGCAGTGGGACATTTGTCACTTGTTCGTTGTAACATTGTCAATGTCCAGTGTGTCTTGTATGCATGAAGGTGAAGACATACCAATGTCAGTTGAGATTTGGAAAGTAGGCATCTACAGCCTTACCTTCTAATTAATGGAAACAATATTTAACACTAATAAAAGTTGTGCATGAGTTGTATGTGTGTGATACTGCAAAAAGTGTTATATGGGAATAAATGCATTTATATTAAAAATAGTGAAATATAATGGAACTTTGCACCATCTATTGAATAAGTGTAAGGTTTTCACTATCTGTAGATATGGAACTATGATCTTTCACTCCTGTGTTCCTTTCCAAAACGAATGCATTATTACCTCTATGTGTTGTGACACTTGATGATTACCAGACGTTGATAACTGTGAAATCCTCCTATCTACTTTTGTCTCTACCACATTAATCTCAGGGTCTATTGGAGGTGATATAATCCCTGATTTATTCCATTGATTTTTGCACAGGGACTTTTTTTATCCTCAATTTTCAAAGCAGTTCCTCAAAAGGACTTCTAAAGGAACCAACAGACAATAAATGCACCATTTGGATAATTTAGCTTCTCTGTTCAATGGGAGACCTAGTTCCTCAGGCACTTCAATGGAGTTGAATACATTTATCTTAATAGGATCCACTCTTAGAAAGACTTAGAAGCTGAGAAATACAAAAACAAAGAACAAAGAAAATTACAGCACAGGAACAGGCCCTTTGGCCCTCCAAGCCTGCACCGATCCAGATCCTTTATCTAAACCTATCGCCTATTTTCCAAGGATCTGCATCCCTCTGCTCCCTGCCCATTCATGTACCTGTCTGGATACATCTTAAATGACGCTATCGTGCCCGCCTCTACCACCTCTGCTGGCAACGCATTCCAGGCACCCACCACCCACTGCGTAAAGAACTTTCCACGCATATCTCCCTTAAAATTTTCCCCTCTCACACTGAAATCGTGACCCCTAGTAATTGAGTCCCCCACTCTGGGAAAAAGCTTCTTGCTATCCACCCTGTCTATACCTCTCATGATTTTGCAGACCTCAATCAGGACCCCCCTCAACCTCCGTCTTTCTAATGTAAATAATCCTAATCTACTCAACCTCTCTTCAATACCAGGCAACATCCTGGTGAACTTCCTCTGCATCCTCTCCAAAGCATCCACATCCTTTTGGTAATGTTGCGACCAGAACTGTACGCAGTATTCCAAATGTAGTTGAACCAAAGTCCTATACAACTGCAACATGACCTGCCAACTCTTGTACTCAATACCCCGTCCGATGAATGAAAGCATGCTGTATGCCTTCTTGACCACTCTATCGACCTGAGTTGCCACCTTCAGGGTACAATGGACCTGAACACCCAGATCTCTCTGTGCATCAATTTTCCCCAGGGCTTTTCCATTTACTGTATAGTTCGCTCTTGAATTGGATCTTCCAAAATGCATCACCTCGCATTTGCCTGGATTGAACTCCATCTGCCATTTCTCCGCCCAACTCTCCAATCTATCTATATTCTGCTGCATTCTCCGATAGTCCCCTTCACCATCTGCTACTCCACCAATCTTAGTGTCATCTGCAAACTTGCTAATCAGACCATCTATACCTTCCTCCAGATCATTTATGTATATCACAAACAACAGTGGTCCCAACACGGATCCCTGTGGAACACCACTGGTCACAGTTCTCCATTTTGAGAAACGCCCTCCCACTACAACTCTCTGTCTCCTGTTGCCCAGCCAGTTCTTTATCCATCTAGCTAGTACACCCTGGACCCCATGCAACTTCACATTCTCCATCAGCCTACCATGGGGAACCTTATCAAATGCCTTACTGAAGTCCATGTATATGATATCTACAGCCCTTCCCTCATCTATCAATTTTGTCACTTCCTCAAAGAATTCTATCAAGTTGGTAAGACATGACCTTCCCTGCACAAAACCATGCTGCCTATCACTAATAAGCCCATTTTCTTCCAAATGTAAATAGATCCTATCCCTCCGTATCTTCTCCAGCAGCTTCCCCACCACTGACATCAGGCTCACCGGTCTATAATTACCTGGATTATCCTTGCTACCCTTCTTAAACAAGGGGACAACATTAGCAATTCTCCAGTCCTCCTGGACCTCACCCGTGCTCAAGGATGCTGCAAAGATATCTGTTAAGGCCCCAGCTATTTCCTCTCTTGCTTCCCTCAGTAACCTGGGATAGATCCCATCCGGTCCTGGGGACTTATCCACCCTTATGCCTTTTAGAATACCCAACACTTCCCCCCTCCTTATGCTGATTTGACCTAGAGTAATCAAACATCTATCCCTAACCTCAACATCCGTCATGTCCCTCTCCTCAGTGAATACCATGTGACTAAATGGATCTCACCTGTCATTCTAAGCTAGCTCAACCTGGAACAGAGAAGGAATTGCTTCTATAGTGGTCTCTCTAGAATTCCTGGGAGGTTTTCTTCTATCTTCTTCTGAAAGGACAGACACAAAGTACTTGTTTAGTTTCTCTATGCCTTATTCCACATTATAAATTCTTCTGTCTGTGCCTGCTATGCCACCCTCTCCCCTACTTCCTTTGAATTTAATAAATGCTTGCTTTATATATATTGAAGCTTGTACAGTTTATTGTTTTTTTTTTAATTTTCTCTTTCTTTGTCAGTTTCTTGGTCCTTCTTTGCTAATAAAGTTTTCCAAATCCTTAGTCTTGCAATCTTTGCTTACCTAATAAGCCTCTTTCATTGATTTAATAAAACCTTTATTTCTCTTATTAGCCATGCTTAGAATACCTTTTTTTTTTGCTTTTTTGCCTTAAAGGAATATGAATTTGTTTAAAACTGTACATCATGTTTGTAAGTAGTAGACATTGCCCTTTTAATATAATAGTTTTCAATTTTGTCTCCAAATGTCAAAACTCATTTTGCCCCTCATATCTTTGTACTTTGTTTTGTTTAAATTTAAGATCCCAGTTTGATATTGTACTACTTTCGAACTTAGTGTAAAATTCTATCATATTATGGTCACTGCTCCCCATAGACCTTTTATGACAAGATTATTAATTAGTCCTTTCTCATTGCACGAACTGGATCTAAATTAAGCTGCTCTCTGTTTCGTTCCTCAATTTATTGTTCTAGAGAAGTATCTTGCATACATTCTAGCAATTTGTCTTCCACAGCATTTGTATTAACTAGATTTATCTTGTCTGTATGTAAATATAAAGCTTGCATGTATTACCCTCGTTACATGCACTTTTAACTTTCTAATTTGCATCATGTCCTACATGGTGGCCCATGAATAGCTTCTACCAATATTTCCCACAACTTACTAGTCCTTAGCTCACCCAAACTGATTCTAGATACCGATGTTAGAATCTAAGAAACTCTTTCACTCGTGTAGTGCAAATGTGAATACCTTTAAAAAGTTAGTTTCCAGCCTTTACCACCATGCAGCTCCATTGCTGTAATGACAAATAGATCAAATATATTTGCTTCCATTTGTGTCATCAATGTATCTATCATGTTGTGAGTTGCTGTGCATTTAGATAAGATGCCTTTAAATCTGTGTATTTTTTTGCAACTTCTAATCATACCTACTGGGGCAGTCTAAAATTTGTATGCTGTGTACTAATTTAAATTCTTTATTCTTACCTTGCTGTCTTGTCTTGTCCTCTCTCTTTAATTTATCACAACGTGCCTCACTTGAGGCATTGCACTACCTCTCCTACCCCATCCTCTTCACTATTTACTTTAAAGCCCTTTCTACCACTTTCGTTGTATGGCTTGTTAGAACACAGGTCTCAGCACAGTTTAGTTGAAGATCATCCCAAAGTTACAGCTCCCATGTTTCCCAGTGCAAGTGACAATGCCCAATCAATAAACACCAATTTCTCCCTTATCAACTTGAGTCAAATAGTTATTTCAAATTTTTCCTACCCTAATTGCTCATGGCTCTGTCAATAGGCCAGAAATTATTACCTTAGAGGATTGTTGTCTCTAAATAGGAGCACTTGGCTAATATTACCTAAGTTGATAGCAACACATGGACACCTCCCACCCTATTGCATGTTCCTCTCCAACACAAAGCAGATATTCTTCTCCCTGGCACCAAAATTCCAGAATTTAAGAATTGTAACAGCACAGAAGGAAGCCATTTGGCCAATTATGTCTGTACCTGCTCTCCAAATGAGCATCTCACCTACTGCCATTCTCCTGCATTGTTCCCATAATCCTGCACACGGTTCTTTTTAAAATATTCATCTGATTTCTTTCGACAACCTCAATTGAACTTGACTCCAACACAGTCTTAGGCAGTACATTATAGACCCAATTCACTCATGTGAAAAAAACACACCTTTCCATCCAGATCACTTTTGCTTCTTTATGTGATTGTTCTAAATCTGTGCTCTCATTGTCTTTCAAAAGTGGAAAAATGTTCTCTCTATTTTCTCTGTCTCGACTTCTCATGATTTTGAAAACTTCAATCAGACCTCCTGTCAGACTCCTCCTCTCTGAGGAAAACAGTTTCCATTCTCCAACCTAGCTTCATAACTGAAATTCTTCATGTTCAAAGCCATCCTCATGAACTTTTCCTGCATGCTGTTCAATGCCTTCACATCCTTTCTAAAGTTCGGCTCCAGAACTTGATTTACTTCTCTAGCTGAGACCAACTGATGTTTTATATTACTTCAAGATAATTTCCTTATTCTTGAACTCCACGCCTCTGATTAATGTCTATGATATTGTATGTTTTCTTAATTGTTATCTCAACCTGTTCTGTCACCTTTAATGACTAATGCACTTGCATATCTAGGTCCTTCTGTTGCAGTATCTGCTTTTGAGATGCACCTTCTAATTTACATTGTCTCTTCATGTCTTTGCTTCCAAATGTATCACTTCACACTTCTGTGCATTGAACTTTACCAACGACTCTACCAACTTGTCTCTGTTCTAAACATGCTCTACACTGTCCTCCTTGCGGTTTACAATACTTCCATAACATCCACAATTTATTTAAATTGTGCCCTGTACACCAAGGTTTAGAATATTGACACAAATCAGGAAAAGCAAGGATCTCAACATTAACCCCTGAGGAACTCCACCATGAACTTTCCTCTACCCAAAAAACATCCATTAACAGATATATTCTGTTTCCTTTCAGTCAGTTTGTATCCATGTTGCTACTGTCCTTTCTAATCCATGGTCTCCAACTCTATTCTATGTGGGGCACTTGTACCAAATGTCACTAGAACGTCCATGTACACCACAGCAAGCTCCTCGTTCACCTTAAACATCTTTGTTAGTCATGCAACAAAAAAAAACTCCAACATGTTAGTTACTTATGTTTCTGCTGTAGGAGCTGTGTGCTGACTATCCAAGAAACACAGCATTCTGACTTGCGCAGCCAGATGCAGAACACTGTGTGTAAACCCCTGACTGTATGTATTGTCTCCTATTATCACTTCATTCCTATTAAGCTCTGCTGCTAAAATGATCACCTGCACCATGGAGCTATGGTCAGTTTGCTCATTCACCCTGAACCTCCACATCCATCCATTTACACAGGCTGCAAGAGCCTCCAACCTGTTGGACAATTACAAGAGATGAAGCTCCTCTACTTTTACCTTCCAACCCCACATACCTCATTAACTCACTGTGAAACCATCCTGTTCCTGACCATGGACCAATCAGACAAACCCTATCCAATGGGGTGTGATTGCCCCCAGACCAAAACCATCCAGGAAGCTTTCCTCCTCCCCAACGTGTCACAGAGTTTGCATTTTGGCTTCCAACGAAATGATTTAGTGTCAAAATTTGTCCAGCTGCAGATACTTCCTGCATGTGTATTTGCAATGGATCACTGGATTTTCATGAGTCCCCACAGTGTGCAGCTGTCACCTGTTTACCATCTTTATGGTGTTTAATTAATGATTTTACTGATTTAATTTAAATTATTGCCTGTAGTCCTGCATGTGTTTATATTCTTTTCATTTCATAGCCCTGTTAAATTATAGGGCCACCACACTCCACATGGAGCTGAAGATTCAGATCACGATCCTGCTTAAAATCTTAGTTCCACACACAGGCTTTCACAATTACCAAATCTTACTTGGTAAACAGCAATCCTATTGCATACAGCAAACCACATATTGCCATAAACCCTATCATGTGTGGTATCTGCCAGAGCTAAGCGATAGGTGTGGATCAGGGATTTTATCAGCAAAGGTATGATTGTCCATGGAGATGTTAATCAATGGAGACTGTTCATTACCTGCACTGCCAAAGGGGCTGTACAAACGAGCAACAGGAAAAACATCCCATTATGATTGAGGCATCACAGATTATTTATCAGGGTGAACCAAATGGTGAAACTGGGAACAGAGGAGAACTATCAATCTCAAACCATCAAGAAGACAGTCCAAGTCCAGTCAATAAACCAGCATTCTTCAAAGACTGAAGAAAACATATTGGGAGGAGAATAGTGAAACATCCAGACCATACAAATTTGCAAAGTCAAAGATTTGGGTATGTTGTAGGAAATGTAAATATATAAACAAATGTATAAAGATTAATGTATGCGTGAAAGAAGATGTAGGATATGGTGGTGGGGGGGAGATGTGGTTTGTGGGTCTGAAAGGATTGCAAGGATTCATCATTAATTCAGCGTAGTAAGCACCATTGACTGTGATGATGTCATGGGACTTGGTCAGTGTAAAGAAGAAATAAAAAATGTTGGAGAAATTCAGCAGATCTGGCAGCATCTGCGGACAAAGAAAAATAGAGTTCAAGTTTCATGTCTGATATGACTTTTCTGCAGGTTTCCAGCATCCACAGTATTTTTCTTTTATTAGAATAAAGAAAGAGCTTTCAGAAGACAAACCTGAAACCAGTGTTCTGCAAACAATCTATCCAGTTATGTAGCTCGGATTCATTTATTCTGAAAATAGTTTTAGTAATGCAACAAACTTCATTTGGTTAAACAAAACAAGAACCTTCTAGTTAGACCTGAAAGGTGGCTATTCTCATTCTTGTTAGGCAACTTCATACTTCAAAGAACCTACATACAATAGAAACATTGCACTGGACAACCAACTAGGCAATGGAAATTTGTTCACATTAGAAGCTGCAGGGAAAACTTGAGTTTGAAGAACACTTAATAGGTTAGCCCAAACATCAGTGTTGGGACAGGAATTATCTCTAATCGAGCATAATTCAGAAAATCAGTGTAAAGTGCTTAAATTTGTAGATGATTCACAGCAGAATGTTTAGTGGCATCAATATATGCACCTCAGAGTTTACACACTGAATTGGATAGAATTCTAGACTCGAAACGTTAGCCTGTTCACCCTCCATGGATGTTACCTGTTCTGCTTGTGATCTCCAGCATTTGTTGTTTTCAGGACAAATTTCAGCATCTGCAGTAATTTGCTCAGACCTCTTGAACCTGGAAACCAAACCACTATTACCATGACACCCATGTTGCCTGCAGTTGCCTGTGCTTCAACCAGTAAGTCCTGTGCCCATGTGGCACTGCAGGAACAGTGCAGTTGCTGGCCATCCGATTGGCTGTCTGCTCTCTAAAGCAGGACTTCCACCAGAGGGAAGGACAGAAACTTTCCCTTAATACAGTTAACACTGCTCCCAGATGGGCAACCATCAGGATCATGGTGTCCATATTCCATACAGCCCAAATACTTTTTGGCCATGGAGCTGGGGACCATGGCTTCCCTGTGACATTTGTAGAGTCTACTGCACAGAGAAAGAAGGCATTGGGTTTAACTTGTCCACGTTTAGTGATTGTAACGAGGTCAGCCAGGTAGATCCATAGAATATGAGTTCCCTGATTGAGGCGGTTAACCTGGTTATAAAGAGGAGTGTCAGACGTTCTGTTCACTCTGAGAGCTGGCTCAGAGGAAGCTAGACCAGTGTCAAGGACACTCCACGTGTAAATTAAGAGTGATTTGGTGATGGGTTACCAGCCTCTAAGGAGCTTTATCATGGTGTTTATACTGCACATGTGTCTTCCAATCCTTCTTAATCTTATATCATTTTATAGAAGGTTATATTGAATATAGTTGCGAAAATCTAAAAATAAAATGTAGAACAATACTTCAAATAAATACTAAACCATAAGACTTGTAGCCATAACAGAGACATGACTGGAGGATGCCATTTATTGGGCCTGAATCTTGAAGAGTACAAGACATTTAAAAGTGACAAGAAACTATGAAAACGTGGAGAGTTGGCTCTGTTTGTTAATGAAAATATTATCTCAATAGAGAGCAATGACCAAAGATGTGCAAACAGTTTGATGGGAGATGAGAAATGATAAGGTCAATGAATCACTTATGGAAATGGTGTCCAAACCCCGAACACTAACCACATGGTAGGGCAGAACACAAAAAAAGAAATAATGAGACCTTTCCAGAAAGGCACAAAAACAAATATAGGAGAATTCAACTTACACATGGGCTAGCAAAGGCAGATTGGATGAGGAGTTCATAGAATGTTATCAGGGTAGTTTCTTAGAACCAGCATGTTCACAAGTTGACCCAAGAGCAGGCTATACTCATCCGGGTACTGTACAATGGTATTAGAGTAATTAGGATCTTATTGTGAAGAGACTGCTAGATAACAGCAAACACAACATGACTGAATTTTACAATCAGTTTGAAGGAGAGCGGTGTAGAGCTGGATGAACACAGCAGACCAAGCTGCATCAGAGGAGCAGGAAGGCTGACGTTTCGGGCCTAGACCCTTCAAAACATCAGCCTTCCTGCTCCTCTGATGCTGCTTGGCCTGCTGTGTTCATCCAGCTCTACACCTTGTTATCTCAGATTCTCCAGCATCTGCAGTTCCTACTATCTCTGAAGGAGAGAGGAGTGGGTTTGAAACTACTTCTTTAAAATTAAATATGGGGAATTATGGGCAGGAAAGCAGTGCTGATTAAAGAGAATTGGCAAATTAGGTTAAAATTAAGTCAACAGAAACAAAGTGGAAGATTCTTAAGAGAATATTTCAGAATACATGGAATAGACAAGTAAGAAAAAATCTAATTGAATTCAAATTTCATCATTGATGGTTAATTAGAAATCTTAGATACAGTAGTAAACTAAAAACAAAAACATCTTATTATAAAAAGACAGGCAGCAGTTCAGAACATTGGACATAAAATGGAAAAAAAAAGTGAAGAATGACCAAAAAAACATGAATGGTTACACGGTGGCTCAGTGGTTAGCACTGCTGCCTCACAACGCCAGGGATCTAGGTTCGATTCCAACCTCAGATGACTGGCTGTGTGGAGTTTGCACATTCTCCCCGTGTCTGTGTGGGTTTCCTCCAGGTGCTCCGGTTTCCTCCCATGGTCCAAAGATGTGCAGGCTAGGTGGATTGGCTATGCTAAGTTGCCCACAGTGCCCAGGGATGTTTAGGTTAGGTGTGCTAGATATGGGAAATGCAGCATTAGGGGAATGGGTCTGGGTGGGATACTCTTCAGAGGGGTGGTGTGGACCTGTTGGGCCAAATGGCCTGTTTCCACACTGTAGGGATTCTATGAAAACTTAGAGGATTGGCAAAAGCCAGCTAGAAATATAAAACTAGTAGAGTTTTGACAAATATTTAAAAAGGAAAGTTGTATAAAATGAGCCTGAAGAATTAATTTTGTAAAATATGAAAAAGTATGGTGAATTGAACAAGTATTTTACATTGCACAAAAACAAAGTCACTGGAAAAGCCCAGCAGGTCTGGCAGCATCTGTGAAGGAAAATACAGAGTTCTGAGGAAGGGTCACCGGACCTGAAACTTTAATTCTGTTTTTCCCTTCACAGATGCTGCCAGCCCTGCTGGGCTTTTCCAGCAACTTTGTTTTTGTTTCTGATTTACAGCATCCGCAGTTCTTTCGGTTTTTATCAAGTATTTTACATTGCTCTTCACAAAACAGGATACAAGTGATATCCCAGAAGCAGCCACACATCAGAAACCTGAAGGGAGGTGGGGCCAGGGTGGAGGGATTCAAGAAAATAACAATTGCCACAGAAGTAGTTTTGAGTAAATTGTTGGAGTTATAGGGTGACAAGTGCTCATGTCTGGGATGGATTATATCCTCATGTCTTAAAAGAAGTGGCCTGTGAAATTGTTGATAGATTGACTTTCATGTTTTAAAATTAATTGATCTGGGGAAGATCCAATTGGATGAGAAATGGCAAATACAATTTCTTTATTGAGAAAAAAGGTGAAGATAGAAAGCAGGAACCTACAGGTCCATTAGCTTGATATCTGTCAGAGGGAAACTGTTGGATTCCATTATTAAAGCAGTTATAGCAAGGTACTAAAAAAGTTCAAAGTAATCTGCAAATTGGACGTGATTTTGTGCAAGGGAAATCATTTTTGACCAATCCGTTGTAGTTTTTGAGGAGATATTACGTTCTGCAAATGAGGGGGAGCCCTTCACTTAGATTCCAGAAGACATTTGTTAAAATGCCATTTCAAACATTATTGTGGAAAGTAAAAGCTCAACGTGTAGGGAATAACTTTGGCACAGTTGAAAATTGGCTGGGAGGAAATGGCTAGGCATAAGTGGGTCTGTTTAAGCTTTGCAAGGTGTAATGAGTGGTAAACCACAGGGATCCATGCTGGCACCTCAACTGTTTGTAATTTTTACAAATGTCTTGGATGAAGGGTATGAAGATATGGTTGCCAAATTTGATGATAACACAAAGACAAGCATAAAAGTAAGTTGTGAAGAGGATATTGGGAGGCTACAAAAAGATATTGATGGCTTAAGTATCCATGCAAAAGTGTGACAAATGGAGTATAATTTCAGAAAATGTGTTAATAAAAAACATTATCTAAATGGTGAAAGATTGCAGAACTCTGAAATGCAGAGGGACTGGATGGCCTCATGCATGAATTACAAAAGGGTGGTATGCAGGTACAGCAAGTAATTAGAAAAACGAAGAGAATGCTATCGTATATCAAGAATGAAACTGAATACAAAATAATGCAGGTTACACCTCAGTTATACAGAGCACTGGTGAGACCACAAGTGAAGTAATGTGTACAGGATGCAATTGCATTGAGGAAGGTCTGATAAGGTTTGGCAGACTAATAATTGAAATTGAAATATTATGAGAAAAGGTTGGACAGGCTAGATAATTTCCACTGGAATTTTGAAGACTAAGAATTGACTTGGTTAAACCGTAAATTATCTGGTGGGGTCTTCATAGGGTAGATGTCTAAATGATCAACAGGCTCCAGAGGTGGAATGTCCTACTCCTGCTCCTAACTGATATGTTCGTATGTGAGTATAACAAGAGAAGACTTGCTTACATTCAGAAGAGGTAACTATAGCATTAATGTCAAGTAATTTGTCTTCAAACAAAGAGAAAGCAATGTATGGAACAAACTTTTATATTAAGTAATGTAATTGGTTATCGGGCACTATCCTGAGGACAGATAATGCAGGAGGAAACCTCAGAAACGTAGACAAGCAACTGGATGCTGAACTGAATTATTTTGATGCATAAATGGCATCATTCACCTGGAAATATGCTGCCACTCTTCGCCATTCTTCCTGCAAGAACTCTTCATAATATTGAAATAAAACTTTCCTCAGTCTAATCTCCTGCAAAATGGTGGAAAGATTTCCCTTTTTAACAGTGCCTAGATGTCACTGCATTTCAAGGATTGTGGTGGTTCAAGTAGGCAGTTCAGAACTACTTTCTGCTGAGCAATAAGGGATTTGCAATAATTGTTAGCATAGCCACAGCCCATGGACAAATATAAAGAAAGATAGTAGACCCAAATTTCATCACCAAATTTAGGCAAGTTGCCTCTGAATGCAGAGAAACTGCCAGCAGCTTTCTGACATCATTAAAATGAGGCCCAAGGCTACATTCTGAATGAGCCTCAGGCTTCCAACCTCTAGCACAAACTGGCAGGACATTGTCAAGTTTGACACCGAAAATGGGCTGAAACCGTTTTCTACTCGGCACTCTTCCACAGTCCACTTCAGTATTTACAAAGCTTCTTCTGTTACTTAAAAAAAAGTTTTGGTATTCTCTTTCTAATGCCCAAGTTGAAAGCACATATATAATGAGAACAGTGAACACCCAATATCATTTCTAACCATTCTGAAGTCTGAGAAAAATCAATTTGCTTTTTGCTTCTTGCCGATCAAAGCATTTTCTTAACTTATGTGCAACATCTCCATTTTTATGCCTCAGTTTTATTTATTTAAACTCTCCAGCAAGAAACCTTTTCGCAGACTTTCTGAAAATCCATGTATGCTGCACCTACTGCATTGCTGTTGCCAATTCAATTAGTCACTTCTTTGACATTCTTTATGAATTTATCTTGCTTTCAACAAATCTGTACTGGCTGCTCTCATTTAAAACACACACTTCTTTAGACTCTCAAACTATGTTCTAAACATTTGTCCAAATCTGATATTTCTTACATTCTATAACTAAACTGGTGTATCAGTCATGGCAATTAATTTATATGCAATCTCAAGCAAAGGACGTGACTAGTAGTCCTTGAGTACATCTTCCACATATATTTCCTCTTCTTCAGTCTCAGTGTGATATGGTGGCATAATGGTGATGTTAATTTCCTCCTAAGGTCACCGGTGTTATAAATGCTGGTCTTCAATCAATTCAATTTACTCCAAATACTAACAAGAAATGTCTAATTAACAAAGGAAGATGATTGTGATTATTAAAGGTCACATATTTCCACCACAGAACTTTGCTGCAGGCATTCCTCAGGGTGGTATTCCAAACCCAATCATCTTCAGTTATTTCATCAATGTCTTTCGCTCTGTCATAAGGTCAGAAGTGGGAATATTAGGTGATAATTGCAGAGTCTTCAGTTCTGTTCAGATGCAGAAATAGTTCCTGCCTATATGGTTGGCATCCTAGCTTAGAATAATAAGTACCAAGAAACATTCACATCACACAAGTGATAGACAACCACCATCTCTATGTCTGGCTCAAAATAAGAGCAGGACTTGCAATTATGTGAAGTTTTCATGAGCTTGGGTGTTCCAAAGTCTGTTGGAGTCATTTGGGTGCAGTCATTGTGTAGAATCTTCTCCTTTCACTGGTGACCAACTTGGAGGTGGGAAGAACACTTAATTAAGGGATGATGTTGTACCTGAACATGGCTGTCTTTCTGCCTCCACTAGAATTAAGTTCCAGGCAGGAAAGCCCAGAGTCAAATTCCTGCCCTGGCATTAATTGGGGTCTTTAAGTGGTCAGTTAAGGCCAACTTAAGGGCCTAGTCTCACTGCTGCTGGGATAAACTCAGTGGAAAACAGGACTGTCGCCATGGGCAATGCATGGCAGGTCAAACAGCGTGGGTCACTTCACAACTCATAGGAGAGGCAATTTGTGTGTTTGTTGTGTTTTATCACATGGAAAGTTTGTCAGCATGCTTTTTTTGCATGCTCATGATATCATTGCATCACAGCACACGACCCGAGTGTATAATGATCACATGGTCCATCTTACGGCAGGTCACATGAAGCAAACACAAAATGGAAGCAAAGCTCCCTGTTGAAAAAAAAGGCTTATTATTAGCCATACATAAGTTCCCGAGAGATGTAATGTTTTTAAATAATAGTTAGTTGTAATAAATATCTGTTGGATTCTGCATTACCACAATATCCACACCCAGTTTCACATGTTATGCAAGATAATATAAGTATTGTCTCATTATGTAAAGCACCCTGCTGGCAGCAAACTAAGGGCCTGGACATTTGAAAAGAGGGACCTGATGGAGCCATCCCTCTATCTTTACTTCTGACTATTACCATGACCCCATTTCCCCATTTCCCCACTTGCCCTCCCGATATGGCTGTAGTTTGGCTACTCCATCATCCTGAACTCCAGGGCTTTCCTTCCAGAATCCACCATGGAACCTCAGTGATGCTGTTAAGCACCGGGTATTCTGGCTTCTAATTTTCTAGAACTCTCTGCAAGCCGGACTTCTGTCCCTGGATTTTTTTTTATTCCAAGGAAAGATCCATGGGTGACCTTGCCAATGCCTGATTGGCATATGATTTGGAAGGCCTTTCCAAAAAGAGGTTTAGCTGGTCTCTTGGCACTTCTTTAGCTTTCAGGGAATACCACTGATGGCACCAGAAAATTCTGCCAATTATGGCAATACAGCAATGAGACAACGATCAGATAATCCAACCATTAGTCCTGTTGGTTGAGATGTAAGTATCAACCAAGAAAGCAGACAGAACTATTCTGCTCATCTTCAATTCATCCAGTTGAACATGTGTAGTCAATCTAAGAGGACAGACGGGGGTTCCAGTTTGGCATCTTATCAGAAATAAGAATCTCCACTGTACCTAACATTGAAGAGTTCTTCTTTCTCTGACTGCCAGAAAGGAGTATAAATCTTATAAAAGCTGTTGGAGATATGTTCCGTGGTAGTTTTGACAAGCAGGTGAAAACAGAATAAGGTTGATAAAGAGCAATTTAAAGAAGTCCCAGCATAGGTTTGTTGATGATTCCACCGGCAGAAATCTTAAGCCAATGTGCATAACAATGGGGAGATGAAGAAAATAAAGATTATCCAGAAAGTGGTAAAGGTCTGAAACTTTCAGACTGAAAAGATCATGAAGGCAGAAATCCCCTACCCATTTAAAAGGCGACCGGATATGCATCTCAAGCACCATAATGTGCAAGGCTATGGACCAAATACTGGCAACTGAGATTAGGATTGGTGACTTGATTTTCCGTTTGCACAGAAACGATGAGTCAAATGGTTTTGTTCTATGTTCTAAACTTCCCATGTGTCAAAGGCTTTCTATGGGCCAGCTCTGCGTCACCGATGGATCTTTTCCTGGAATAAAAAAGTCCAGGGACACAAGTCCCGGTTAAAGGGAGTTCCAGAAAATCAGAGGCCAGGAGCTCTTGTGCTTAGCAGTATCACTGAGGTTTCATGGTGGTTGCTGGAAGAACAGCCCTGGAGTCTCAGGATGTTGGAACACCCAAGCCACCAATAAGTTATGTGGGGAGGGTGAATGTGGAAATGGGGAAATGGGGGAATGGGAGCAGTGGTCAGAAATAAAGACAGCATGGTAGCACCATCAGTCCCTCTTTTCAAACGTTTGCCATCAACAGGCTGCTTTATGGTCGTTGCAAGGAATATTCCCAATCACTGTTTTCAGGATTGCGAAGAAACATTACATAACCTTTCGTATAGGAGCAGAGGTTTAGCCTGTGTGCTATGTCCCAACTGCTTTTGGGTCAAAAAGAAAGATGGACACCTGTGGAGGACACTCAACCTCCATCTTATGCACCAACTGCCTCACTTCGACTGTACCTTCATTATAAATAGTGACTATTTTGTTATAATAATGACTCTCATCCATATTCATTCATAATGAATCCAGGAACTTGCAGATTAAAAGTGATACATCATGAGTTTACATTCTGTGCAAGTTGCTGGACAATTTTAATTGCTCCCCTATTGGCCTCGGTAAAGTGAATAAAAGCTTAACTTTGTTTTGAGGCTGCCAATGGAACCTAATAATGATCATGAAATCACTGGATTTATAATGCTGCTGCAAATTATGCCTGGTCTATTCATTTAAGTCTGGAAACCAATGCCAAAGCTACATTGAGTGACATGTCAAGACCTTTCACAGCGCCATGTACAGGACAATCAGAGCTTATTATGTGATTTATTGGTCCAAACATGCCAGTAACCTTGGAGGCCCAGGAAGGGAACAAAGAAACTATGGAATCTCACACTTACAAACAGTATTTTAAAAATTCAATTTAGGCAAAATATTGAGATGTTATATTTGTATTATTCACGTGCCTATCTTTTCATTCACACAAATTATATTTTTTTCAAAAGGTTTCTTTTGGAATACAGCATAAGAGTAAATGAAAATGTGACATGTAGGAAGTGTGCCTGTTCAAAAGGAATTCAATGACTTTGGACCAATGGCTCCCAGAACTCGATTATTAGGTCTGTTCTGAATTAATTGGATTAATTTGATTGCTCTGATTGATTAGCAATTGGATTGTCAATGTGCCTTGGAACGACCAAGAAGGGAGTGCATAAACTGTGTGGACCTTTGTAAACATGGAGTAATTCCAATGTCTCTACAAAAGCAGTGTTCATTTTTGTGATTGGCAGAGTCTTATTTCATGGATCAAGAATTTTTATACATTTGGCATACCTACCTCGCCACATACTTATTCATGTTTTAGGACAATGAGATTGCAATGATCTTTACTTCTGATGAATTTTTAAATTATTTTCTTATTTTTCCTCTCTTTGTCACCTCTTCATCTCTTCTGCTCTGGTGCCTTCCCTCTCCTTCTTGTGATAACTTGTCTCTAATTCACATCAGTGTCTTCTCTATCTTTTATTCTTTCTCTTGATTTTGAATTAAGTTGTTAAATATAACTCATTGGGTATGATTCTATTTGCAACATTATTACATTATTATTTCAACAATTTGTGATGCAAATATAGTGGATGCCAAGAGTGAGGGTAAAAGTCCTGGGGCTTTTGCATTGCATTGGTAGTGCCCTAATCTCTGGGCTAGGATGTCTGGGTTCAAATTCCACCTGCCCTGCAAGTGTTTCATAATATCCCAAGAGTTGATTAAAAATGATTCCAAATGACCTTGTTCATTGCCAAGTCTGCATTTGCAACACATCTGGTCCACCAATAACGCAAGTTCCATTCAGAAAAGATTTAAAAGTTTGTAGGGATCTGTTATTGTCCAATTTCTTCATTATATTCTTATGATCTTTGAATTCTCTAAGATGGGATCTCTATAAGCAAATATTGCTATGACGGTGATAAAATATGTACTATTAGTGTTGACTTCCATTGTATGATTTTGATATCTGGGACTTGCATGTACTAAAACAGTTTTTAAAAGAGACAAAATACTGATATTAAATAGCTTCAGCAATTTCCTAACCACAAAGGTTAGCTCAGCTTCATGAAACAAATGTGGAACAAACAAAAATGTTTGAACTAAAATAAATATTTTATCAAAGGCACTGAAATTATTCTGACACAAAGAGACCCTCATCTCATATTCTGATGTGCACATTTATGGGAATTTACACATATTGGAGATGGAACCTTGGCTACACGAAACAGGTTTATAATTGAACAAGCTGCTTTGGCAGACCTAAGGAGATGAATTTTTGACTGCAGAACTGTAAACAGCTGGAAAATGTTTTCTCTCGGTCTCTCAAGAAGGAGAAGTGCCTGGAGTCAGGAAACAATAAAAACTCAAAAGAACAACAGAAATAGTCATCCCTGCAGATAATTCAAGGCATGAATTAAACAACCACGATCTCTGACTAAAACCTTACATCTGAAGTACCTCTCAAGGTTTTCAAAACTTATTTCCTTTTATCTTCCTTTGTTCTAGTCACTGTCCTTTTCTCACATTATAATTAAGTGAGTGGAGGCTTGAACTTGCATCTTCATTGCTTTTCTCGGGTTAGGCAGAAAGTAGGTCTACTACTTATTTCACCCACTCAAACCTTGTGGAATTGGCTCCTTATTGTTTGTGCTGAGTATAGCTAATAGCCTTCTCCTAAATACAGACAATATAGACATCATGCATCACATATTTAAGATTGTATCTGACGTATAAATTACAAGAATGCCATTCATTGTTTCAGCATTAATTATGTCCATAACAATGTATGTGTATCTCACAGTCTGCTCATAGCCTGCTGTATGTGTTTCTAGTACAACAATGTCAATCTTATTCTTTTGAGATGCTTGATAGATAATCAAATTGAGCATGCGTCAGATGTTGCACATTAAGTTATTACATCTGTAGAGCTTGTCCTGCATTTCCTAGGTATGCATTCCTTTCCTGAACAACGTTAATAAAGCAGTTGTCCAGCATCTTTCATGATCATTTTACTTTTCAAAGCCAGCTAATTACTAAATTCAACTTTACAGTTTGTTTTGGTTGGAAATGGATGCACCACCTCTGGAATATCTGTACTACTATTAATATATGCTGCACTTCAATAATGAGAAGTAATGGAATATCTAAACAATACCACAAGCACAAGACTTGAGATATTCATCAATTGCTGTGTCAGTGACCTTACTCACTAACTAGCTGAACCAAGAGTCTAGGGACACTGCAGGTTTGATTCCAAGTATGTTCTAAATTGACTGATCTCAGTTAGGATAGTGGCAGGAATGCAGCACAATTTATCACCGTCTTCCTGTATCAGTCAGTGGTCCCACTGCTGATTCCGAGTTGGTGACTGCTCCTGAAAGTATATGTGCCTGGATCTAGGACTAAGATGGTGTTAATGTTGTTGCAATATCCTTTGCAGTCAAACAAATTTTCAAAACTCAATATGAAGACTTGCATGTGAATAAAACACTAATTTGGAAAGCAACTACTACCTGTAGAGCACAATCACTGGAAGGAATCTGTGAGGAATGCAAGCATGTAGAATTTCTTTTGTGTAAGCAAGGTTGAGTTAGCAGCAGCACTGACAATCATGTTCCACAGCAGCTCGATGAAATCTTTCAGGGCTGTCAATGGGCCAGTAAATTCTCCAGAGAACAAAGTACTGAGTTTTACCTTGAAAATTATTTGAATAATTCCAACTGAATATCAACCGTAACAACCATTGCCAGATATAATGTGAGGGAGAGAAGGCATAATTAAATCAGAAATAGGAACTTTTCAATGCGAAACTTTGTCAAGGATCCATTAGAATCATAAAAATGAATGGATCCATATCACTTGTCATGTGACAAAATGACCAGAGACATGGATCAGTGCTTTTATACTAAATGGACAGCGTGATCACTAACTCTGCACTAGGAACTATGCTGTTTCGCTAAACTGCACAATGTTCATAGACCAGAACTACATTTCTTATTCTTTAATCTCATCAGAGCAGTGTGTACAAGGAAGTATGTTAGTTGGACGAAATAATACATCATTAGAATGAAACATTGCTTTTCACACGACTATATAAGTCAGCTATTTCAAAAGTTCATAGCAGTTGTGCTTTGGTTTATTGTTGTCATTCATGCCTGTTACTACTTTTGGCTTCAGTTTTTTTTGTTATTATACAAGTAGTTTCAGTGCAGCATTACATTTTTATTGGAATAGACAACTTTCCAAACCTTCAGTAAGTGTGTTTCATGACTTTAGGATTGTCATCTACAAGTCTGTGCTGGATTTGCTCAATTTCTTTATGATCTTCAGACTTTCCATTTGACTAAGGATAATGTGGGGATTTTGCATGAGTTTCCCAATAATTTCTGAAGCTCCTGAATTATTCACTCGTGAATTCAGGACAATTGTCACTCAGCACAATGTCAGGAATGCCACAATGTCTGAAGTGTGCTTTCAGCTGTCCTATAAATTCACTGTAGTCACAGGCATCAGTTTATCTAATTCCCAGTAGTCAGGATAATAATCAACAGTGAGAAGATAATTAGTTCCTGCAAGAGTGAAGCGGTCAGCTCCAAACTTCATGCATGACCTGGGAACCCATGTGTTTTAAGCAGTTCTTCAGTTTGTTGAGTTTGGTATTCATTGCAAGCATTGTGCTGGTTTATGTAGGGCTTAATGTCATTTCTCGTTGTTGAGCCAATTGAGCCTTTCTCTTACCTTTCTCATGCTAGACTCAATTGCCAATTGCTTGCATGGATACACATCATCATCTCTATTCCAATATTCTTTGGGATAATGGCTCCATTTCTGGTGCATATGTTGACATCTCGGACAATCATATTGTAGATATTGTTCAAATTATCTCTTACAGCAACAGGTATTTCCTTTATCCTTTCAGGCCATCATTTCATCATTATATTGTGCAGTAATGAAGAGTTGCATCTTGTTGTGAAGTTTCTTTGATTTCAGAAAGATGCTTGTCTTTAAAATTCAATGTCGCTGATGGCTTAATGATATCCAGAGCATGCTGCGTCTATGATACATCTATTACTTTCTTCACAGGGACTGCTGCTCTTGACAGAAGTTGGTAATTTATTTCAATTTCCCTTGATTATACTTCCAGATGAAATGTCCGCAAATGAAATAATATTTTCTACAAATGCTTTGGAATGCATAGAGACAGCTTAAGGAAGATACATCATAGTAGCTCCTCATCAAACTCTACTGTAACTTTCTGACTACTAAAAAAGGTCTCGATTAAAATACTCACAAGTAAAAACAACAGCCAGATACACTCTTTCTCAATCTGACAGCATTGTCATTTAGCTTGTGTCCTGGATGCAAATGCAAATCAGTTCTGTCCACTGACCTCTCATTGCAAAGTTAGCTTGCCGCTAATGTAGTTGTATGTCAGTAATGGTAATGCCAATAGTAATTGCTTGTGTCCAGTGAAAGCTACTTCCTCGTTTGAGCCCCAATACCATTCCACATCTTTAAGTGAGCTTGCATACAAGTTCATACTTTAATGACAAATCAGGCAGGAATTGTACTAGACAGTTCACATATCAAGCAATGTACTGAACAGTTTTCACGATTGTTGATCATTGCATCTCTGCCACTACTCTCACCGTTTCAGGATCCTGGACAAGCACACTTTCTGCCAGTATATGACCTTTGCATGAGTTCAGGCATCTTATATTGCAACTTTGACACAGGAGCTAGCACCAACATACTGCCATTATGTGTCCTGAATGACACGAGCCTCAGCAGGGAGAGGTGATAGCCTAGTGGAATTGTCACGAAACTCATATTAAAAGACTTGGTAATGTTCTGGGGTCTTGGGATTTGAATCCCACCATGTCTGGTAGCGAAATTTAAATTAAATTTAAAAGTCTAATGATGACTAGTAATTGTCTTTGATTGTCATAAAAACCCATCCGGCTCACCAATGTCCTTACCTGGTCTGGCTTACATGTGACTCCAGATTCCACAGAGTAAACAGCATCTGAAAAATTGTTGGTGATTTTTCAATTTTCACTCACTTTTATCCCCAAATTCACAGAAAAGGTACCTCTGCTGAGAGATTTACTCAAGACGAACATCCTCCGTGCGTGGCAAGACAATCAACAATATGTCTTTGACTCCACCAAGTAGATTCTGTCAGTAAAACCTTGCTTACTACAATCACAGGAAAGGCATAATTCTTAGATGGATGCAATGCAAAAAAATGGCTTTGGCGTTTGTCTTTGCAGGACAAAATAAAACTATTGCTTTTGGTTTGAAAGCCCTGCCATTGTATGCAAGTACTCCAAAATAAACTGCAAGACATTCGGTCTTTCATATTTTCATATTTCATATTTTTCAGTACGTGGTTTAACACCTACATATTTGGTAAGAAATTCACCATTGAAACAGATCATAATCCATGAGAAACGATCATTTACAAACTGCTAACAAAAATTTTTCTGACAAAGTTCCCAACCCAAAATGTCAACTTTCCTGCTCCTCTGATGCTGTCTGGCCTGCTGTGTTTCTCCAGCTTCACACTATTGTCTCTGACTCCAGCATCTGCAGTTCTTGCTATCTCGAATGTTTGTGTGATGATGTTGAGCATCAGCAACCAGCAGCCAGATATCCAAGCTGTCAAACAGTGGATTAGAGAATGATATGTACTTCTTCTGAGAGTTAAACAGTCACTGGATCAGGACAAGTTGTCAAACCTCCACATCTCCATTGAGATTTGAATTAGTAATCTCATAATCTCTGTTTTATTTGTTTGTATAATTATCAAATTTACAACCTATGTCTGAGTACAACCTCATGTATCAGTTTGGGCTTTTTTCTTATCTTGACATGTACGTACATTAGTATGTCAGTATACCTTTAAGAGACATGCATTTGACCTGATTCTATAAAGGTCTCATTTTAAGTTGAGACACTTGAAGCATGACACGCTGATGGAAGCATGCCATTCTTTGCAACTGAATAGCTTGACATTAGCACATATTGTTTACATATTGTATAACTTCAAGGCATGAACACTGTCATCCATTTTGATTATACTATTTCCCCAGTCCGAGGTTTGTTTGCATGGGTTTATTCTCAGAGCTGACCTATTTTCTGTCATTAATACCCCTATTAACAAGTTACACGCATCTACATCTCTCCGTTTGTCTTTTCCTTTAGTACCATCACCATCTGTCCAACTAGCCCCTTTTCAACAGTATAAAATCAGTCATTTTCCAGCTCCCTTCAGTTCCCAGAAGAAGCATTTTGTACTTAAAATGTTAACTCTGCCTGCTGAGTTTCTCCAGCACTGTTTTTATTTCAGATCTCCACTAGCTACAGAACTTAGCTCTTTTATGGGTTTTCATTTGACTGAGCAGGCACACTCTCAATCCATGAATATTTCAACTCACAGAACAATATGTTCCACCAGGTAGTGCAATCTAGAATGGAGTACTTACTGCTTTTTCTGCTCCCACTCCACCATATCATCAAGATGTTGTGACTCAAAACATGATTGCCAAACTGCTGCCATTTTGAATGATTAGTAGCAAGCTCTTGCAAGTTATTGATGTGGACGCTGCTGCATGACATGGAGAGATTAAGAGTTTATTTGAATCATTTCCTTTGCCCTCTCCTGGGGCTTTGGCCATTTGAGAGTTGAGGAAGTCAGACTTGGAGGAGAGATGCTCTTTAACCATCCATCCACAATGTACAGTTCATTCTTCTTCATTTTGCAGATGTTTACCTGAATGCTTGTGGAGTAGGCTTCCGGAAGGAGTCTAGCATTTGTTTGACAGTATTCCCACAGAACCTGCATTGCTCTATCCAAAGAATGTTATCATAGACTGTACTGTCCACTTGGGATCAAATGCTAAAATTCAAATATTGTATTTATTTTGTGAACAGATACATCTTTCAACATTCTGAATTTTTTGAAACTCATGCCATTGTAATATTTCTGTCGAGTGATATTTTGCCATTTCTGTTGAGTATTATTCCTAAGAATGGTAACATCTAACTAGAGACTGTTAAAACCTGTAATGCATTGTATTCTGTTCCATGTTATCATTGTGCGCCAAACTCTACACACAGGGCAATGACACGACTGGATGTCACACATTAATATAAAATGATTACGTTTAAAAAGTTATCAATACATTAAAAGGCAAATAATACATTGACTTACAGGCTTATAGATCAGAAGGTATGCAACTATAAAACAAATTATAAATTTGTCAGTGTTTAAACTAAGTTTTCAAATCAGGCAATTCTTGACCGTTATGGAAACAATCACAGCTATCTTGACAATGAAAACATGAATGCAGCATATTGTTTAATAAGATATTATATCTTCAGCATTGCTCATGATGGAGAATTTTGTTATGGAAACAAAACCAGTGTATGAGTGTGAACTGGTTGGCCAAACTGGTCTGTTTCAGCACTGGGTGGGATTTTATCATATTTAGTTTAAGTGTGAGATTAAGCATGTTGAGTGGTGACTAACTTGCCATCCCCACAACTGAGCAAAGTTCTCTAGCACCATTAATCAGTTCATTAATGAAGTGACAAGTGAGGCAGGCCAAGGTTCTGTGGTGACCCAGGCCAGAGCTTCTTTGTCCTGAAGCCTGTTGGTCCAGGACAACTTGTTGGAAATGCAGCAGCATGTAAGTCAGTCTTCTTTATCTTCTTGTCATGGGTTGGGGTCATTGGGTGATGGGGAATAAGGAGAGGTGGAGGTGAGGATATGGAGTGGTTTTCAGGATTCAGCTCCTCTTCCACCATCTGTGCCTCAGATTGCTCCCTACATTTGGGTGTCCTCCCTTCATTCGGAAGCAGGTCACCGTGGTTATCCAGTCAGAAATCAGCCATCTTTCACATATTCTGGGAGGCAGATATTCAGGGAG
Organism: Rhincodon typus; assembly: GCF_021869965.1. Taxonomy (NCBI): domain Eukaryota; kingdom Metazoa; phylum Chordata; class Chondrichthyes; order Orectolobiformes; family Rhincodontidae; genus Rhincodon; species Rhincodon typus. Next base: position 46,914,205 of record NC_063340.1, on the reverse strand, counting down.
ATGAGGAATTGAGGCCTTTAAGAAGCTACATAAGAGTCTTAATTAGTCATGGGTCAAGAAGGACTTTTATTGACCTTCTTGTTGAGAACAATTGGTGAATTAGAGAGAGGAGGGCAAGTTTCTCTACAAGGTCAAGCTTCCCAATTATTTCCTCCTCTTGACACCTCCAGGGAAGAGAACATTGTCCCTTACATCAGGACATAGAATATGCTTTGCAAAATTGACAATGTTACCAGAATTGAATTGTAGCTTCTTGACCGAGAGAAAAGCCAGGAATTTTTTACGTGCCAGAAATGAATCACGTTCAACATTAACAGCTGAAAAGCAAAGTGCTGCAGCATCATCTGCATGCTTATCCATTAACTTCCCTTCCTTTTGTCTCTTTGTGTTCAACAGGCCAAACGATCACAGTCCGCAGCAGGACTTTCCAGACCGTTAAGCCAGCAACAAAGCCAACTGTATGCTTTAAGTTATCGTAAAAAAATTTTAAAAAAATGGTGTAAATCTGTAACAAACACAATGATTTCTGCTGAATCTAAGCAGTTCTGCAGTTTCTGTGTAGAGAGAGTTTTGAAGAAAAATGATACCAGACTCAAAACATTAATTCTATCTCTCTGTGTCAAAATGGCAGTGGTGTAGTAGCACTGTATTCAAGCTCCTGAGTCTGTCTGCGGTCTTTCTTTTATTTTTTACTTTTGCTTTTTCTTTTTTATTCTGTTTATCTTTGAAGTCTTTTCCTTCGGCGGGGCATCAGTGATGGTCCTGCCCGAGCATTTTCTGGAGGCAGCAGCGATGGCACTGTGACTTTGTTGGATGCAGAGTGGGGACTCTGGCGTTCAGAGTTGAGTCAAATGCCGGAAGAGCCAGCGGTGAGGGAGGTCCCTTGGTATCTTCAGTGGCGGTGAGAACAGGAAGCCGAGGTCTCCTGGAAAGCAAGCTAATCGGAGGAGATTGGGCCTGAGCATGGCTAAGCTTACAGGAAAGACAGTTGAAATTTTAGCTTTATTTCTTTATTTTTCTAGTTAATATTAAGAAGGACTTTAATGTTAACTGTCACTTTATTTCTTTATTTTTCTACTTAAAATATGATGGTCTGTAATGTTTAACTTTTAACTTTGTTTCTCTCTTTTACTACTTGGTATCTAACTTTTTGTACCTAGATACTTTGTACCTACGATGGAGCTGTGTGTGATGACATTATACACTTTTCACTGTACTCCTGTAATTCTGTACTTGAATACACATGACGATAAAAAATCTAAATCTAAATCTAAATCTCTCCAAGATGCAGCTAAGCCTACTGAGTTTCTCCAGCATTCTCTGCGGTTGTTTCAATTTATTGTCTCATTTCATTGAAATTCAAATTGTTTATTCTTTGGCAAGATCATAAGAAATATTTCATATTTTTTTAAAACTTGTTTTCTTTTGTTAAGTATTAATTTACAATCAGATACCTACACAATGATGTCCATTATTAGTATCCAACAATTAACTGCTAACATTTGGCTACTGATGAAAAGACATCGATATTGGAGGATGATTAAACTTGATGATTAATACATTCCTCACAAAAAAGGTTGTCAATGGATACTTAGTTCAACTATCTGCACCTATAATTAGGATTTAGGGAGGAAACTGTTTCATGCGCTAGATGAATCTTTTCATCATCGGAAACACCTGTTCATTGAAGAATAAAACTATCCTCACAATGTGTGCATAAAAATAATATATTTACAGAGCTGAAGTAAAGCAAATAATATAATTAATGTTCATAGTTTCAACAACTTGAAAAATCTATTGTGTGCCTCTTTTGACTTTTCAGTTTTCACTCAAGAAAGTTTGATTTTTTTTATCCAGAAAGATGTAATTTATGCAATGCTTAAACAAAACTTAATTTCATTCATTCAAGTTTGGTCTTCCTTTCTGGTTGAATTCTGCGCTGAGAATCAGGGGATTCTAACATAAAGAGGAAAGATAATTATTTAGTGCTTTTAAATTAATTGGTTCATGCTGGGAGCAATCTTTTTACAAATATGTTTGTGGTAAGTGAATAGGGATATTTATTTGCTCAACAAATATATATTTTCAGTTTACTTTAGATAAACATGTACTTGCATTTATGTAGCAATTTGGGGAGCATTGGAATTATATTACAGGATAAGAAACTGTGGCCTATTCCAATGATCTGGAGACATGAACTTGAAGCCCAGATTGGCAACTGGGGTTTTGCATTTAACAAATCAAATCTGGAATGAAGTCTAGCGTCAGTAAATATGATCATGTAAATACCCAATTGTCAAAAAAGCTCCCCTGATTCACCTGTGCCACTTTTACAAGGAAACGTGCCATCCTTACCGGCATGTCTGGTGCACAAGTGATACTAGGCACACTTAGCTTTGCTGCAAAATGGCACAGTAAGCTGTTCTGTTGTGTTCAAAAAGACAGCTCACCACCAATTTGTCAAGGTCAGTCATGGAGGAGCAACAATTGATGACCTTGCCAGCCAATATCCACATACAAAGACGAAATTTGTTTTTATGTATGGAAATATTTTAAAATACATTCAAAGCAACTATGCTGCACTAGCAACACACATTAAATAATAGTTAATTAATCAATTTATTTTTTATTTATTCATGAAATGTGGGTGTCACTTGCTGGGACAACATTCATTGCTCGTCGCAAGTTCCTCTTGAAAAAAAGTGATGGCTGCAATTTTAGAAGTATTTTGGTTCAGGGAGGTGCTGGGCTTTGAAAAGTAGCATTGGGATCAATTGGACCAGTATACCATAAATATTATACCAAATATAATTATGTCTAGTATGATAGGCCTTCCTGAGATCAACATAAATGAGTGTATGATTGGTGCGGAGCTCAATTTAAAACTGATACCACAGCATGATGGGAGTACATGTATGCTTCTTTTCCAGTAAATTGCATAAATTTTCACTTTTGTTGTCTCTAAAATTTACAAAATTAGAGTATAAATAGATTACTGTTGCAGATTGAAATATGCAGCAAATTATCAAGACTTTTTTTATTCTCGACTCTACAGTAGCCATAATAAAACACATCACAGTTCCTGTGATGAGTAGAGGAGCAGAATTAAGTTGGCTTCCCTCTTGTCAACCTTTCTGGTTGGATCCATTAAGTTTTATTGTAGTTGCAAACAAAAAGTAATCTTATGTGTACTTCATGTTGCATCTTTCTAATTTTTTTTTCAGTTTTAGCAGGTCATAAAATTGCTCTTTTTTCACTCTTGGACCCTTACTAATATGATAGAAATGAGCCAACTACATGTTAATTAGAGAAACAAAGGAAACCAGGGTTAGTGTCCAGTACAAAAGGAAGATGAAAGGAAAATACAGTTTAAAATCTTGGAGTATAATTGCAACATAAGAGTTTAACTTGAGACTCTGCTTATTTAATTCATGCCTGCGACCATGAGTTGGAGTTCTCTGGCTGGTTTCGGTGCCTTTGGATAAAATGTCAATTTCAATTTGTCTGTCTGTGCTCTAATGCACATTGAAATGCGATCATTTGTGATCAAGTAATGCCTGTGACCATTTTAAGTCATTCTTTTTGGTTCCTTTTCCAAACTATTTCAGCTCATAAAAGTCTCATATTATTAAATTGGATGGTGGAATTTAAAAATCAATAGTCCATTTTATACATCATCATGACATCTGTTACTGTATTAAATACCTGATTAAATAGTTATTGTATGACTCAAATGGCTACCAGGTATGACTGATCAAATAGTGTTTTGGTCTAACAATACCTACCAGTAGAATATGAAATACTTCAGAGCTAAACTGTGAAAGGCCACAATGAAAACCTGACAATTCCTAGAGGTGTGAATGTTTTTAAAAGATTCTGATGTTCAGCAAATGGAAACTCTTTAAATTAAGAAATCTTAGCAGTTTGCTGCAAGTGTTGTGAAAAAAGTGCTATCTTTAGCATCATGTACCCAGAATTCAGCAAACTGGTAAAACCAGGTAAGCGTATTTGCCAGACTCTACACATCTCCCTCACACAACGCAGTTGTGAGGAAGGGTCACCGGACCCGAAACGTTAACTCTCAGCTTTTCCAGCAACTTCTGTTTTTGTTTCTGATTTACAGTGTCCGCAGTTCTTTCGGTTTCTATGCATTTCCCTGTTACCCTAAAAATGATATCAATGAATGTGAGAAATATATGTTTGTAGCACATTTGATGATATTATCCAAATTCTTGAGATGAGTCAATGGCTTATACATTGAGGGCTATGATTATTTTCACTGCTGCAGATGTTTTTAGACCTCACACAACAGATAGCACAGCTGTCCGATTACTTTACCTTAATCAAACTCTTCACAAAGAAATAGAAGAGATTGTGATTAAGTGGCTTCCCTCTTTATGCTTTTGTTTGACACACATGTTTTATTTTGTCTGAAAATGATATACTTGTTAATTCAGTGACTACTTGACTTAATATGGCTGATCATTAAATAACTATTTGGGTGGGCTTTCTTGAGTTTAACAAAGAAAGAAATAAGATCAGTTTAAGTATAAAAATGCTAAGTACATGTAAAAAAGCACACAGTTCGTAGTTGGGAGACAGGCTGAATACAGTGGTTTAAATGGATGCATTTGTTCTCAAGACACAACTGTGGAGTTGAGTCCTTACTTTAAAATCTCTGAATGCAAAACATGGCGAACAATCAAACAACAGCTCGCAGGGCTCAAAAGCTTGAAAGTTGTGCAGAGAGAGAGAAAGGAAGAGAGAGAGAGAGAGAAGCAGGAAGGTTCCCACATGGGTCATCTCCCGAAACCCTTATCCTCACTTCTACTGAGAACACATACTTAAAGCACACAGAAGGCTGTCTTATCATTGGATCTCCCTTCCCTAACTGTTGGGGGTTCAAAAACAGATATTAGCCTTCAATTCTAAAGATGACCTGAATAGCTTATGTCTGGAAATGAATTTAACCAAAGCTGCATGTCCAAACAATTTGAAGTAACAGCTGCCTTTATCAAATTATTGTCATGGATGCCTTGTTAATGAGATAGGAGATGGAAGACTTTCACATTCCCTAAATCCATTGATAGGTTTTGCAGACATGGCATCTCTATGGGGATTGGAAGATATAATGCTCAGCAATGCAAATTAGGTGGCTACCTTGGCTGTAACTTCAAATCATTTTCAGTCTGGATTTAAATAAAAAAAAGGACCATTATATTACTTGCAACATAAAACTGCTACTTGTTTCTTGTGACACAGTAATAGTGTCCCTAACTCTGAGCCACAAGGTTGGGCTCAAGTCCTACCTACCCTGGAGATGTGTTACAGTGCGACTGAATAGGTCCATTAAAATAACTAAAAATGCTATTTTTCATTTGGTTGCTCAATTAACTAAACTTTAATAGTGACTTTATTGAAATTTGTACAAGTTGAATTTTGTTTTGCATTTCCAATTGAAAACATGAAATTAAAGAACAAATTCTAATAAGTAGAATATAAAATACAAATTAGTTATCATTCTATTGATGGACGTTGGATCATTGAAACCAAAACTAATCCCTCAAGTCTGCTTTTATAAGCCTGTAAATTCAGCTTTGCCTCTCTGACTCTTGTATACTGCAGATATATGGAATCATCACGTTCCTTGTCTGTTCTTTTTAACCTGGGTATAATATGCAGAGATAATAAGTTTTCACACTGGAATTAGATGTCCATTTCTATACTTCCTTTGACCTCTAAAACCTAGCAATGTTCCAGAATGGCTTTCCTATTATTTCCACAGGTATAATCGAAGTCAGATGCAGGCAGGCACAATAATGTGCCCAACAATGTTGAAAAATGCTTGAATTACTCTATCCAAATTGGTAAATCAATTTCCATGAGACTATTTGGATGAAGACATAAAGGGAGCAAATTGATAGACCATGAGAAAGGGCATAGACATTGCAGACAATGATAAACTCTGGTGTCCTGGTGAATGCAAACTTTGTGTTGCCAGCTAATGTAAGTAGCATGCAATGCTGTGCTAAAGATTCTTGTAAGTTAATGTACTCTTCAGCAGGGGGCCCAAGTTCATGCAAAATTAACACCACTTAAAGCTAGCCTGTACTACATAACGTCAGCTTGCAGCACTTAAAGGGGAGCTGCGTCTGGCTGAAGCAGGTGCTGGAAGTGGCTCATAACTGTGGAAGAGAGTCTGAGCTGTTAAGATATTTGACTAGTAGCACAACAGGTCAGTGAGTGTTTACAAGTTTCTGCAACTTCTGCCAAAAACCTTGGTGTAGAAAGTGCACGTGAGGAGAGAGATATTTAATCCACTTCTGTCCAGACAAACTCTGAGATGGCAAGAGAAACATATAATAGAAAATGCAAGCAGTGCAACCACAAGGATGTAGTGCCACAAAAGCTTTAATAATCTTGCATATTGTCTCAAGGTCAGGGAATGCAGTTTTAAATGCCAACTCCCTAACTATGTTGCTAGGCTCAAACATTGTCCAATTTTACCACATTCACTGACTCAACTATGAACTGCTGTGTAACGTAATAGTTTAGAAAGGGTAACTGTTAATGCTACATTGTGTGTGGCACCAATAAAATGGGTAGGTCCAGTCTGTGGTTGGAGACAAGGAGTTCTACTCCAGTTTTCAGCGGAAGCAGACTATCTGGACAAGCTCGCAAAAATTGTCATAATGTAGTTGTACGTATTGTTGTCATGCACTAAACCTTCTTGGTATCTAAGAAAGTGCATTTCTGTCGATCCGAAGAACTGGTATATCCTCTATGATTAATTACTTGACAGTTGCTTTGACTCGAAATAAAGTAGGACTGGTGGTAGTGAACTACCTCAAACAACCCTTAGCCAGATCCACAGACCAGTAGAAGTAACAAAGTACCACAAAATACCAAGATTAATCACCTGGGAAAATACCACACCAATAAGGCCCCATTTCTGAAGAAGGGTCTAGACCCGAAACGTCAGCCTTCCTGCTCCTTGGATGCTGCTTGGCCTGTTGTGTTCATCCAGCTCTACACCTTGTTATCTCAGATTTTCCAGCATCGGCAGTTCCTACTATCTCTCGACCACACCAATAATCTTTCTCAATCATGACTCACTAATTCATAGCTTCACCTCACTACCTCACACACCCAGTAACGTTGAAAGCCTCACATCCATGTTTTGTACACACGGATACTTATTCAAAGGTGACAGTAATTCAATGCATTTACTGGCATTGGTCTCTCTTTCTTACAGGACAAGATGAAGTGTGAAGTGGGGGTAGCACACCTAACAACCTAGAGAAAAGGTTGCACGTTCTTACCTGCATGGATGGCACCACAGACTGCAGTGGATTCTGGGACAGTGAGTAAATTTAAAGAGGAAATAGATAGATTTTTAATCAGTAATTGGTTGAAGGTTATGGAGACCAGGCAAGAATATGGAGGCCAAAATGATATCAATGATGATCGTATCAAATAGCTCCTCATTCTTATGCTGTCTAATATGGTGATCTGCATAATCTACATAAGTCTGATGACTACTCCTGGCATCTGCATTAAAGCCTCGCTCAAGGTAACAGCTAACAGAGGTGTGTGCATGGAGACTACAAGTGACAAATTGGAATAAAAGCATAACCTGTAGTGTCAAAGGTATGGAGACCACATAACTGAAGTGGCAGTAGACGCAGATACTTTGTACAGCATTGGAGCTGCCATTATCCGTGATTTGTATTTATTTAAATTATTTTCTGCACTGTTTTAACAGCTATTACCACGCTTAAAGCATACAGTTAACCACTTTAAAACAACAGATATTGTCATAAAGCAGAGTTCAACTGGGAGGGGAGGTAGGGGGAATGTGAAACACATCTGCCTGCCAATATAATAATCCAGGCCTTACAGTTGGGAAAAGAGAACAAAATGAGGAAAAGATCAGGCCGTCTGAGGTTGCATACTGTAAGTGTCGGGGAGGATTCGAAGAACTCTTATGGGAGGAAAGAAAAGATGTTTAGCAAAGTGCTCTTGCTCTGTTGAGACACAAAGCAATTTTGTTCACTTACCTAAAAGGGCACGCAGGTGGCTGCTTCTGACTGACATGATTTTAATAGCCAGGCAGCTGTTTCAAACTAATTTCCTAGCTGTTTTTTTTCAAGATATCAGCAAGTATATGTGCCTTCCCATTGTTGCTCTCAATCAAACATGCCACTCACTCTGCTCCATTACCACCCAGGAGAATAAAGTAAGACCCAAACCTCAAGCATGAAAAATATTTCTAAGAGGATCAAGCTGCAACTCAATAATTAAGTAAAGCAAAATTAACACACCCAAGTCTTATTATACCCTGAGCTGGAATGCACAACACCAATCATGATGTTGATTTTCACTTACATCTTTCAGACAAGAAACAGATGGCCAGTGGTTGAAAATTTTCTTCTGAATAATTTAAATATAACTCCACAGAATGCATAACATTAACACAATATTTTATAAATGTTGTTAATGCAAACAACAACGTACATAGGCTGATTTCACAAATCATTCCATCAATAGGGAGCAAAATTATAAATAAAAATGTCCTGTAGTTCCAAAGATCGTATAGTGAAACCAGAATGTTATTCTACACAAGTGCAGGAGTGATAATAAATGCTTAATCTTATGTAAACTTCCAGATTCAGAGAAGACAATCATGTAATATTATTTTGTTGACTGTTTAGTGTAACTTCCAGTTCATCAGATTGTATGATCAGAAATAGTACATCAGAAATTTATAGGCCATCCTTCCTTTGATCATGTGCAGTTTTTTGTTGAGAAGTGTACTTGTAGTATTGTTGCATAGACTCCATGCCACAGACAGCCAGTGCGTTAAGACAGTAATATGACATGGCAACATGACATTCTAGTATGAACAGCAGTCGCTATCTCAGTGAAATGAAGTCAGATTAGAGCATTCAGCCAGTCTTGTCTATACAATGTGTGGCAGTAGTCAGTGAGCACAGAACCTAAACTATGAACAAGTCTAAAATATTATAGCAATGTAAATAGTTGTTAATAAGTCTCAGGAAATCTGTCTCAACTAGAATCTGGTCATTCTTGTTTGCGGTATCTGAGCTAATATACAGGGCAACACTCAAACCATTTCAAACACAAACAGAAATTGCTGGAGAATGAGACTGACAGCACCTGTGAAGAGAGAACAGAATTAATGCTTTGAATCCTGTGGCCCTTCTTCAGAAATATATCATACTCACAGTGAATGGTGTTTGATCTGACAAACCAAGTCATCGTGGCATGTCAAGATGGCAGCCCGTGGGCACTCAAAGCTAATGGTATGGGTAGCTAGTAGCAGTGATAGTTGCAAAGTGTTCTTTTCCTATCAGTCATTCCTCATCAGTCGATTGAGATCATAGCTGAAGTTAGCTGGAGAAGAAACATTTTCTAAGCAACAAGCATAGATAATGCTGGAGTCACACAGTAGCTCTGGCAGCATCTGTGGAGAGGGAAACAGAGTTTACGTTTTGAGTCCAGTATGACTCTTCTTCAGCATTGAGGAGTACCCTTTTATAAGTATCCTTTCTCTCTAAAAAAAAATGACCACAGCTGATTGGATTTTGAAAGGTGCTGAAGGAAGTTACAATCGAAGTAAACAACTAGCAGAATACAGATAAACAAAACAATAAAGGTTTTGGTTTATGAACAGGCCTAACATATGTCTAGATATCAGTTGATTCTGTCATCTTGCTTCTCCACAAAAGCGCAAAAATGAAAGAAAGGGCATCTGTGACATTAATACCCAGTTTTTAAAAGTATGAATGCTGTCAAAAACAGGTTTTATCTTATACAATATACAGTCATAGCAAGACATAGGTGTAATGACAGATGTCAAGAGCAACCCTCTGCTGCAACCAAGTGGAGTAGCTTGATCACCTAATCTGAAGCTGTGCCAGCAGATCTGTCGATGGATTGACCATTGGTGACACACCTTGGCATGTGAGATTTTTAAGCAACAAAGTGTCTTTGTGAGTATGTGCTACTCCTCAGTCACCTAATAAAGATATACCAGATTAAATGTTGTGTGCCATTGCTGTCTGGTTCATAACCTTTAGACTACTGTATATAAAGGGATCTTCGACAGGTTTCATTACAAAGGTGGGGAATGTGGTTTAAGTGATTCCAACTTTGCAGAAAACCTTAAGAAAGTGATCATTGTCTCTACACCTTCAGAAAGTCTCTCTGAGACTAACCTAAAAAATACACTATTGATGCACTGCGAGAAGACACACATAAGCTCAAAGTAGTTGCAGCTAGTCAGCAACATTGATTGGTACTCAACTCTACAATAAATCCAAATAGGTCCATTCAAATCCTGTGTGAGATGTGGCTTATCTCACTTACCAAGACAGAGTTCAATATAGACATATTTGGTGTCAGTATTTGCAAACTATGTTCCACAAAGCTACACTGAACTAGAATGTACGGAACATCGAATTGCCCAGGGAAATACAAAGTGCAGCATAATGTTCCACAGCAGAATGTGAAGAAAATTCAACCAAGGAACAACGTCAAGCCTGCCGATCAAGTTCCAGAAGTACCTGCAACGTCACAGCTTACAGATCCCAGTCAGATCATTCATGTCATCAATTTGCTACACCACATGGTTGCTGTCAAAAATGTTGAAGCCTTTACCTCTTTCCAAGTGATAAACCACAAAAGCTATGGACAGCATGCACTAAATTCCAAGACTGACACTGGAGCAAGTACAAATATCTTCCCTTTATACATCACCTAAGAGATGTAGGGTGTCACAGTGGCTCAGTGGTTAGCACTGCTGCCTCATATTGCCAGGGACCTGGGTTCAATTTCAGCCTTGGGCAACTGTCTGTGTAGAGTTTGCACGTTCTTCCTGTGTCTGAGTGGGTTTCCGCTGGGTGGTCCAGTTTCCTCCCACAGTCCAAGGATACACAGGTTAGGTGAATTGGCCATGCTAAATTGCCCATAGTGTCCAGGTATGTGTAAATTAGGTAGATTAGCCATGGGAAATGCAGGGTTTTGCTGATAGCGTAGAGGGGGTGAGTCCAGATGGGATGTTCTTCAGAGAGTCAGTGTGGACTTGTTGGGCCGAATGGTGCTGAGGCATGGGGAATGATGAGAAGGAGTTTTATCCTTGGTAATTTACTGCCTTAAAACATCTACTTCTACCATTTTCTCACACTCTTCTTCATCAATAATTTTCAACATACCCTCCTCAGGAATGTTCAAGGTAATTATGCACATTGTGAAACATATAGCAAACAATGAACTATGCAACTCTTCCTCCACTGTATTGAACAACCCCAGCTGATCTGATAAGGCAGTTGAATCATTTGCTCACAGAATGAGATCCCTTAAAGATACATTGCCCTTATTTCGTTCAGCATCTAATCCTGAGTAATTGAGTGTGGGCATGCTGTTGAGGGGATTTCATTTGCATTACAATGAATGTGTCATCATTATTACCAGGAAACATATTCGAAGGGAACCTGGGAAACATGTTGGAGCAAGGAATAGTTGGATAAATTGTGGATCTGGATAAAGAGAAGATGAGAAAAAACTTGCAGGGAGCACAAACTCCCACACAGTCTGGGGCTAAATGACATTTTTTTCTATGTAACAGCATATAATGAAACATTAAAATAATATAGCCAATTAATCAGAAGTAGAAGCAATAAAAATAAAATATTGTAATCTTTATGGTACCTCCTGAAAAGTTGGCTGAAGAGATGTTTATGAATGCACATATTGCTTTTTGACTAAAAAAAAATGCATTTTACTTTTCCCATACTGATTAAGAAGACGATAAATTACCATACTTTAAGAGGATCTTTGTGTAGCAATTAAATATTTTTGGAATACAGCTCCTTTTATTATTTTATTGATATACAGAATGTAATATCAAAGCTAATTAGAACTCTGGTGAGCCCTTCAATTCTGTCTATGTTTCTTTACATCCATTAAAAATTTAAGAGATGCTTTTATATTTAGCTAAATCCCCAGTCCAACAGGAACCAAGCAGGAGAAAAGGCAAGATAACCTGAGCAGGAAGAATGATTCATTTTATTATGTCCGGGGGGAGGAGTTTGCTTGGAAAACAGCATTTAACCAAGGTTACCTCACAATATCAAGTTTGTCGGCTGATCGACTGCCAATACAGCCTATACAAAAGCTCAAAATATGGGTCAAAGCCAGAAAAATAGAATAATCTGTATTATTTCAGGAAAATATATTTTTCTATTCACCCGATATAAGGTGGCTACCAATTAAAATAACACTTTTCTTCTACTTAATTAGCTGAGGAATAGAATTTATTACAAGTGTATGTAAATTGTGGTAACCAAGATGATTAGTATCTGCAGGGTGTAATTGGAAATTTAAATTCACACTATGTCAAACAATGTATTAAAAATTCTTTTTGTGAAAGTAAGGTCATCGTCAAGTAATGCCTTGGACTAATTTCTAAAAATGGTAGCTGACTGAGTCACTTAGTTTGTGTGAGATTTCAAGCTTATGGCTAGACATATTGGGCTTGATGATGTGGGTTCAATTTGTTGGTAGCAAAGAAATCAAGAACCATGTCAGGATGTTACAAGTTTCAGATATGCACCCAACAATGTGTTTTTAATACAACTGCACTAATTTCACATGACTTCTGGTTTGCCTGATCAATCAGCCCAAGTGGGCATGGTAGCCCTCTTTTAGGATAACCACTGAAGAAAGAACTTGAAGCACTGCATTCGTGTCTAAGTAAAGCCATGGTCTGTAGCAAAACATCTCTTAATGTTGATAAAAAACACAGCACACCTCACTGGTGGCCTGTGACCTCCTGCCGGTTAATGCTGTACCCTCCCATTAGGAGGAACAAGCCTGCTGTAGAGACAAAGTAATGGATATTGAGAAAGTCACTAATAAGAGTGTGGTGCCACGTTCCTGAATACAGTACTAGAAAAGGTGTAATGATCTAATTTAGGTAAAAAAACGGTGACAGACATGGCACATTCAGGTCGATCCTGACTAATTTCTTCTGCCAATCCTCTCACTCTGACTTCTTCACATTTCTCCTCGTGCCAATCTAAATTGCAGCTCCACAGAAGTCTCCCTATCTTGGCACGTCTTTATGTCCCCATCAACACATTCCATTCCTTACACTCATAAGTCTCTTAATTCCCTACTTGCAGGAGAAAGGAGCACAGAACACCAGGGGGAATCATAGAACCGGGACAACCCTCCAGCCTACTTCATACAGGCACAGAAGAAAGGCTGGAGACAAGATGCGTCTTGTCATGGAAGAATGAAGTCTTCCAGCTATAAGTGACAATAATAAATATCACACAGCCATAAGGTGCATAACAATCACTAATGTTAACTTGGTATAACAACCCTTCAAAATCATGACTTGCACAATGATGACTTAGCACCCTCTTGACAGTATGGTTCCAGTTCATGTCTTTCATCTCGCACAATCTCTTCAAACATTGCACAGGAAGTAGAGTGAGAGGAAGATGAAGGCTCCTCAGAGGATGTTACTTTCTCTGAGGATGCACTGTTATGAGATTCATATGTATTATCTACAAGGTTAACTACTCACAACACAATGGGACCTCCCAAGGAGAAGGTTGGGTTTTCACCTGATGAAACAGGCTGTATTTAATAGGGCTTATAAGACCGGCTCATATAATAGCAGGAGTTGAATTCTCAATTTCACAATGTCTGGTAGCAGCGAAGCTTAGGGTGGGTCTATAGGTTGCTTGGGTCCTCATGCACAACACGGTAAGATACTGACCTGTTTAGGGATCAGAAGGGAGCGGAGGAATGAAATATCTGCAGTGATCCAGGGTCAGATCTATATGACACCTTCAGGATGTTCATCTCTTTGTTGGAGGTTGAGTTGGACATCTGTGCTCATGCTATCTCTCCTCTTGCCTGGGACATGATTGAAGACAAGGTTGTACCTATTGCTTATTTGCTGCCGCTGGTTATCTTATTTCTCATCTCATTTCCAAACTAGCACAGTAAGCTGACAGCTAGGAAGTGTAGATCAATTGCATAGCATTTCAAAAGTACTAGAAATAACTTTTAAAGCAACGAAATGATATTCTCAGAAAAAAAAGGTCTCAAGATCAAAAGCCTTTTACCTAAGAGGGCAGTTTGGCTGGTGGTGTGGATCAGATTGGTGCCAAAAGCATGGGGTTCAACCCCATTCCTGGTGGGTGGATTTAGGACGGGACTCCTAGACCTACCCATGGTGAGCATTGTGGCACTATGTTTCAGACCTGCTTTTGGGCAAAGAATGTCTGCATACACTTTAATGGATGTTGGATAAACCAGTAGTTCTAAAAGCATTATTATTAGAAATTGCATAAGGCTCCACCAAAATTGATGATGTTATACAGCCTTGAGTGGATAACTGGGGAGTCCAGTTTGAGATGCCGATTGGGTCAGACATGACATCTATGTCTCCCAATCATCTCTGTAATTATACCTTAAGAGCCAATGTAACTTAGCCAATGATTTTTTTTTAAATTGTGATACTGCAATCAAAAGCATCTTGTTGTTAAGTCAAGGGCCTCTTCTTGTTAAAACTCATGAGTGGTTCATCTTCTGCCACTATTAATCAAACAGGTCCTTATACTCAGCACACTAAAAGGATTCACAGAAGCACTCTATTCCAACCATAATCTGCCAGTGGGTGGTTCTATAGACATAAAATGAGTATATATCGTAACCTACTGTCAATCATTTCAAATATGATATGGTGTATTAGTCCCATGGATTATTAGACTGTTTGAAGCAGCAGTGAAAGAAGTCAGAGGTACAATACATCGTCTCACAAAGAACACTGCCTGTATCTAAAAACCAAAAGAACTGCGGATGCTGTAAATCAGGAACAAAAACAGAAGTTGCTGGAAAAGCTCAGCAGGTCTGACACCATCTGTGAAGAAAGATCAGAGTTAACATTTCAGGTCTGGTGACCCTTCCTCAGAAATCAATTCAGAAAAGTTCTGAGGAAGGTTCACTGGACCCGAAGCATTAACTCTGATTTTTCTCCACAGATGCTGCCATTGCCTGTATCTAGCCAGATCTTTACATAAAGAACCAACAATGTTGGTTCACCAATTTGTACATGAGTGGTTAATTTATGCCATAAATGAAAATGTAATTGTTATGGTTACTATGCAGACAAGGCTCAATATTTCTAGATTCCACCTAAGAATTTGTCTCAAACTACTTTACTCAAAGCTGGTAACATTTTATTCCATGGTACATGCTTCACAACTGTTGAGGCAAAGTGGTACACAAACATAAATCAATTCAGAAAAAAATAGGTACATCACAATTTCAAGGAGAATTTGAGGCAAACACAGATGTACTGAAAGGAGAAACAAGATAGACACTTGAGGAAAAAAAGGAACAGATGTAATGCTGATTGTATTAGTTGAAGAAGATGGGGAAATATTCTTGTGGAGGGTATGCAATTCATCACTCAGTTTGACTGACTAACCTATTTCTGTGGTGTACGTTCCATTTAATTTTATAGAAAATTATGAGATCCCTCTTAAGATTTCAGACTTTCATTTGACGGGGTCTTTGATGTTTTGAATCAAATACCACCCACTAGACAAGCCCTGACTCTCCTCCACTCAGGGTATGACTTTGTACACTAATTGCACACTTCCAGCAGGCAGAATTCAAGTTAGAATGTTGTGCTGTTTTATCAAAACCTTCACCCCGCTACTTGCCATACAGAAGTGGCATGATGATTCATCAAATTGGTCATCATGCTACCAGGATTGAACAAACAGCATTTTTATTATGAGAGATAGTAGGAACTGCAGATGCTGGAGAATCCGAGACAACATGGTGCAGAGCTGGATGAACACAGCAGGCCAAGCAGCATCATAGGAGCAGAAAGGCTTCAGAGATAGTAGGAACTGCAGATGCTGGAGAATCCGAGACAACAAGGTGCAGAGCTGGATGAACACAGCAGGCCAAGCAGCATCTCCTATGATGCTGCTT
>NC_063340.1:46890788-46897758 GCF_021869965.1 Rhincodon typus | reverse complement strand
GGCCTGCTGTGTTCATCCAGCTCTGCACCTTGTTGTCTAGCATTTTTATTATGTTTAGCTTATTAATCTAGGCAGAAATAGACTGGAAATAATATTGAGAATAATAAGCCAGCATTCCTCTTAATATGTCTCCTAATTTTGATTTCCATAACTTTAATTCCTTCTTAAATTTTGGAAACAGTCACAAGTCTTCACTCATGATATTGTACCTAAAATGTCTTCCCTTATCAACTGCTTTGAGAGATTCTTTGGTTCTTCCCTGCTGAATCTCTAC
Organism: Rhincodon typus; assembly: GCF_021869965.1. Classification (NCBI taxonomy): domain Eukaryota; kingdom Metazoa; phylum Chordata; class Chondrichthyes; order Orectolobiformes; family Rhincodontidae; genus Rhincodon; species Rhincodon typus. Next base: position 46,897,484 of record NC_063340.1, on the reverse strand, counting down.
TTCTTTGACCTCAGAACAAATTATGAACTTGGAAATATTCCCCAAGATTAATATTCAATATTCTTTGAAGTTTCACCTGCACCCCTCTGCCAAAAATTCAAAAGAATCTTATAAATCAAATAAAATCAACAATCATGCAGAAATTCAGCAGGTGAACATTGACAACTTTAAGTATGTCTTCTCTGAGCAACAGCAATTTTCATCTTAAAAATATGAGAGGTATTTTGTATCCAGTTATGAAATCCATTTGACATAACTATTTGCCTGCAGACATTCTACAATTAAAACATGAATACATTAACATATTGCTGTCTCAACTAACTGAGAGTTGCCTAATTATGTTTGTTAGATCAAAGGCATTTAAAAAGTATAAGGATTAGAAGACACTGGAGCCCTTTCAGGCCAACAATAATCTGCTATCTACTTGAACTGACTACAAAATAATAATTAAGGCAACTTCCCAAAATAAAACCTTGTGGCATTTCTAGCTAATAGGAGTACACATTTTGATTTTCAATAAATACACTCTAAACAGAGAGCAATTACAGGAATTATGAGTTAACTCTCATTAAAATGGCCAAGTGTCAATTTTGGGGAGTTTCATGGAGGGCTTCTCTCTGATGTCTCAGGAGTTATCTTACTGTATTCTCTGCAAGTCGCCTCATGATATCTGTGCCACTCCCCTATGGCACCCCATGCACCATGATGCTCTCATTGGCGATGCATGTACTCACCACTGCCAGGGCATCCCAGGATTCCCAGAACTGGCACCATTTTTAAAACGCACCTGTGCACCAGGCCAAGCACAATCAGTCAAGTGCCACACCCCACAGTATAGAAGCCTGGTCCATGTTTTCTGTTAATTTGAATCTAAAAGTCAGGTATATTGGGGAATTCTGCATATTTCTCAACATCTTCAACTTAAGATGACTCAATGAATAACGAGGCTCAATTTCCAGTGTGCTACCCGGGTCAGAAGTAATAATGATAGCAGGGATTACATGCTAAATGAATATGAAAGACATTGCTACATAAACTATGAAAAGATCCCAATGGTAGGTCTCACTCCTTCAAGATCCTGAACTATTCACCTACCAAGTCCATACGACATTGTAGTGGGTGATTCTAATTGCACTTCTCAGCATTAATCCTTTCAGACCCTTTCACCCTTAAACAACATAGTCATGGAGGTTTTATTATACAACCTCCCAACAGCCCTGAATGGGCATTTTCAAGATTCCGATTGATAATAAATGTGCTAAATAGTTTTTCTATAATTTTTCTCCAGAGTGTCTAGCAGCAGTGACCAATGATTAATCTTCAATTTCTAGAGACTCCAAGGCAATCACAGAGGTTTGACATCCAAGCATAAAATCTCGGAGCAGGAATCAACCCATCCAGCCCCCTCAAGCCTGCTCTGCCATTCAATAAGATCATGGCTGAACTTACTGTAACCTTAAATCTGCATTTCTGCTTCTCCTTGATATCCTTGCTAACATAAATTGTCTACTTCTACCTTGAAAATGGTCAAGGACTCTGCTACCAACACCTTTTCATGAAGAGAGTTCCAAATTTCAGAGCCCTGTGGGAGAAAGATTTTGTTGGTTCTTTGTTTAAATGGGTGACTCTTGATTTTTTAAACAATAATCCCTAGATCTAGTATCTCCCATGAGAAAACATCCTCTCCATATCTACCCTGTCAAAACTTCACAGAATCTTAGTTGTTTCAACCAACTTTAAACCTAAGCTCAGATGCAGTTGAATGATCCTAAGGCCAGAGGTCAAGCTCACAGCTATAAGCCTCACCGTAAAAAATGCATGCCCATTTGACTTCAGCCAAGAAAAGATACACAAGGTTAATTTCAAATAGATTATTAAACAAATGTCAAATTCTCACATTTTATTCATGTTTACTGTTTAACTTTTAAGAAGCAACTGCAGACTCAGAGCAGTGGAAAATAAAATTATAGACCTTTACTGCTTTTTGTAGTGTTAATAATTTGGATCTATTTTCTCGCTAATATTAGTTAGGTATAATGCAATAGATGCATTATTATGTGAACTCGCGCGATAGAAAATCGCGCTGTAGGAAATTGCCGAAGAAAATTATGTTATAGAGTAATCACTATAGAAAATTGCTATACCCGTACAGCAGAAAGTTTGCATTGTCCAAACAACGTCCACTATTCTTCAATCACTTTACAGCCAATTTGAGTTAACGAAACACATATTGTATAGCGGAACTGCCTGTAATCAGTGACTCTGCCTCCATTACTCTCTGGCGAAGACAGTTCCATCAATTCATGACATGAAGGAAAAAAAGTTCTTCTCATTTCCATCTGAAATAGGATTCCCCTCATTTTTAAGTTATGTTCACAACATTCTATTCTCTCACACAAGCAGAGCCTTCCTTCAAGATTCCACCCTGTCAAGTCCCCTCAGGATATAATTCAAAAAGGTCACCTCACTTTCTCCTGAACAGATACAGGTCAGATCTGATCAACAATTACTTACTAAGTAACTCCTTTACACAAGAATCCATTAAGCGAACTTTCTCTGAAATGCTTACAATGCATTTATGCCTTAAATAAGGAGAAAAAAGTTATCCTCCAAATGTGGTCTCATCAAAGCCTTGTACAAATATAGCAAAACATCTCTGCTTTTCTATACTATTCTCCTGGCAATAACTTACACTTTTCCTTTCTAATCACTTGCTGTACCTATATATTATTGTATTGTGATTCACACACCAGGACTCCCTGCCCCCACCCCTACCTAACAGCTCTGCTTGAGGAATTCTGCAATCTCACTCCATTGAAATAAAATGCTATTTCTATATTCTTCCTACTTTGAGAAAGTATATCAGTTCTTTGTTGTGATAAAGGTGATCCATAGATAATTCAAAATAACAGAATTTTTTCTTGTTTAGAGTTTATTTATAAAGTTTCAACTTCTACATTAAACCCGTCCATATGTTCGATCTTTATTTCTCTCTCTCATCAAATTATGAAAAAATGAATTAGTACTTGCAATATCTTGATTTGATGTATGTAATAATTTTTCAATATTGTTAGTTATTTTATGTGGTTGAAGGCATCATTGTTGCTAGACACCAGAGATCCTCCATAGTTGTCACCTAAATTAATGTTGAGCAATGTAAAACTAAAGCTAGATTGCCAGACCTTCAAGAACAGCTTTTTTTGAGGTCAATGGTATGTGATATCATTTAAGACTGATCACAAAATCCTGACCATGATTCTTACTTCCCAAAGAGTTCTCCTAGCACTGTATTCATGTCAGGTAGAAATATTTTATTCCCCAGTGCCATCCACCTAAAGCTGATTAAGACTGGTAATTACTAGATGGACTTGATATTGCAGCTTTTACGGAGACCCTTTCAAACATCCTCGGCCCAACATTCCACCTCAAGCTGTCTATCTTTCTCTCTGCATTCTAAAGTGCAGTTATTTGGTCCTCATCCAAACTGATGCTACACTTGCTTGGCCCCAGTATTCAAAAGCTGCTCCTCAGCATGAAGAAAGAACACACACACAGCCTTGAGTATTTTTGGACCATTACTATCATAGTAAAGCTGCATAAAGTACCCGGACAACTTAAAAGTTTGGGAATACAACTTATGCACCACAGGGGAAATTTCCTGAAGCAGCAACTTGGGGAAACCTTTGTTATTAAAATGCAATGGTCCTTACACTATAATATCCACCTGAAGCTGCAAGTATAAAGAAAATTGAAATATCACATAAATGTATTGTCAGACTTAATAGAAAATACAATAGAGTGATAAAATACAACCTTTAATGTCTGGGCCATTTTCAACACCGTAAATATTATTCTTCTTAATCTCAAAAAAATCATAGACATTGAGAACATGTTGAAGTGTAATAAAAATACTCAAAGAGCAGAAAAGGTCATGACTAACAACTTTCTCACATTTATTATACCCTAGTTATGCTAATTCTTCAATGAAACATTTATTTAAATTAACTAGGGGGAAATAAAGTTATTTACAAATTCAGATTATTTATGGGGAAATATTAATTTTATTCTGTTTAACTCAATATTGTGCAATGGTTCTATATTATAATGCAATTTAATTCAATGATCTGAAACAAAAAAGCTAACTTTTCTTTGAGACGTGGTTGTTTATTATATTAAAATATCAGCATACTTCATTAGTTTATTAAATTGCAAAATTAAAAAATGAAAATTTAAACCCAACTTTTGATAGATTCTACTTGCAGAATTTTTCTATTGTGTGTTTAAAACAAAAATGTCATTGCTTAGCGTTAATCTCTTTGAACCATTTCATTTACCCTTCAAATTTGAGAGTTAAGCCCTATTCTTTGAGGAGCTGGATATATGTCTGGGGCTGTTGACAAGCCCTGGCACATAGACAGAAAGCAGCTTTCTCCCAGACGATCATGCAGAGACTGCCAGAAACATTAATATTACAAAGAAGATGTTTTGTACTGAATGAATTTTAGACAAGAGCACCTATGGAAAGCCAAAACGAATCCTTGAGACGTGAAAGAGGCACGACAGCATAAAACAATTGTTTTAACAAATGATATTGTCAAAAGTAATTTGGTTTTAGCTAGCTCTTGAAATGAATAATATGGAAACATTTATTCTCCTTCAAACCATTCACTATCAGAACTACCAAAACATTTCCATGACAGTTTTGAACTTATTTACTAGATAAATAAATTCTCTTCTCCTTGAGCAGTTCAAAACCGAATAAGTTAAATTTGGGAAGCTTACGACAAATAACGATATTATTGATTCTTGAGGCATATTCCATGTACTTTCAGATTGACTCTGAATTTCTTCATTCAATGGTGCAACAAGAGCATCACTGCCACATTGTTTTTTTAATGAGGAAATTTATGCATGATTAACTGACCTCAATGTAATTCTCAAATTTCACTATGAACAAATTTCTTCAATAATTCATGCTGTCGTCAAGAACTACCCAAAACCCTCCTAAACCAATAAACATGGCTCTTCCTTATATGCAAAAAAGACGAAAAAATGTTAAGTTTTCTGCAATCACACACGTTCAAAACAGGCAAAATGGATATTGCAATGTTCAGGGGTAACATATCCCCACCTGACCCAAATGGACTAAATGAGCAGGTGCAACCACAGAACAGATATCATATATGCTAATTGTCACTGTCAGTTGTTTTGCCCTGTATTTCAAATTTGACTTCAAAATAAGATTACTGTTTTAACATGTGTGCCAGCAGCAGAGATACCACTTTAAAAGCAAATAACTCAAACAAAATGATAAGACAACTGAACACACTTACACCACAGTAAATTTGCTTCATATTGGATTTTGGCAGTGACTAACAATCAAGTGTGCCAGTTCATCAACTTTACACCACTAAAACAGGCAGCAACTTCTGAATGTGCACATATTCAGAATAACGTGGAAATGCAGAAATCCTTGTCACAAATTCAACATTTTGCCAAAAGCTATGCTGTTGGGGCACTCCCAAACTGTAATCAAGGAATTGATGTGAATTTCTACCTTTCATTGACTTTAAAAAAAAAGATCTCAAGGAAGCTACATATTGTTGAAGGAGATGCAGTTGGCATACTACATAGTTATTGCTAACCATCCTCACTGGCTCTGAGATGCTTTTTTTTAATTATGCACGGGCTGTTAACTTTCTTCACCATGGCAAAAAATTCCACATAGCTTTTTAAAACATATTATCTTAATTTTCTCTTAATTCTCAATCCAATTTTTATCATTTGTCTCACTGTCTGAAAGTTTAAATTAACAGCAAAGGAAATTAAAGGCCAGATTTTGCCAAGTCAGGAAGAGTCTGCAGACTTTTACAAATGGCAAGTGAGACCCACACAACTGAAATCATGATCCCATTTCAACAGTTTTTGCTGATGGAAGGAAGTTAAGGGGAGCATGAATCTCACACATGGAAGGAATGAGGGGTTATGGAGTTGGGTGGAGGAATGGGGGAGTGTCAACTTTTTCTCTCAAGCAAACATTTATACCCGCTTTGTATCAATCCCAAGTAAAATAGTTGACAACAACAATCTTACATCTGTTGCCTGCAAAACAGCACATAGATGGCAATAACTTCTTTCTATCTACTCTGTCCATAATTCTCCTGATTTTGAACACCATTATCAAATCTTCTCTCTCCCGAAGATGATGGTTTCTGTCTGGGATGCCTTCGGTAGGTACACAGCCACAAATACTTCTTGGAGGTCAGTGTAAACTACTGATACCATGTGGAAAAGGATGTCCACACAAATTATGAAGCAGAAGTAGGTTCAACAAATTTATTACATATTAGCTAGTTCCTTTGGGCAGAATCTTCCCAGGCACTGAACAGTGTAGAGACAGTAAGGACTGTAGATGTGGGGCTGGAAATGCACAGCCGGTCAGACAGCATCCAAGAAGCAGGAAAGTCAATGTTTCGGGCCAAAACTGTGGTTAGCACTGCTGCCTTACAGCGCCAGGAACCTGGGTTCGATTCCACATTCAGGCGACTGTCTGTGTGGTGTTTGCACATTCTCCCCATGTGTGTGGGTTTCCTCCAGGCGCTCTGGTTTCCTCCCACGGTCCAAAGATGTGCAGGCTAGGTGGAGTGGCCATGCTAAATTGCCCATAGTGTTCAGGGCTGTGTAGATTAGGTGGGT
>NC_063340.1:46766873-46890688 GCF_021869965.1 Rhincodon typus | reverse complement strand
TGGGTGGGATGTTCTGAGGGTCGGTGTGGACTTGTTGGGCTGAAGGGTCTGTTTCCACACTGTAGGGATTCTATGATTCTATGAACAACTTCTTCTCTGCTGTTATGCGACTTTTGAACAGACCTCTCAAATGTTAATGTTGATCTCTCTCTCTGTATCTTCTCTTCGGCTGTAAAACTATATTCTGCACTCTGTTCTGCTATGCTGATGCACTTTGTAGGGTACGATCTGCCTGTATAGAATATAAAACAACACTTTTCACTGCATCTTGGTACATGTGACATCAAAGAAACCAATCAATCAATCAATCACTCGCACCTCACGTCTAGCAGGACTGTCAGGTCATCATAAGCAAACCAGGTTGTCAATTCCCCTTCTGCCCAACATTTCTAGGGAAAATAGAATGAACCTTACGGGACAGCTGTGGATGGCCAGTGCTTGACCATATGCATGGCTGGGCTTTAAAGACGGTGCTGGGACCAGGAATCCTGGGAGGTCAAGAGAAAGTCAGGCACAATTTAAGCTTAAGTTACATTAGTTACATGCTGTTAACACGAAGAGCAATTGTGGAAGCACTATATACCCTCTGGTTAACACATGTAGCATTCATGGGGTACACACAAAAAACAGGTTAGCTTTTCCTCGGAACAGCCCTTATACCTTGATGGTTACAGTTTGCCGTGTGGTGTCAGTTAACCCTTTCAGGGTACTGCCTTATAGAATCACCGAATCACAAAACTGTTTTGGTGCACAGCAAGGCCATTTGATCCATTGTGCCTTTACCTGCTCTCTGAGCATTTTAAGTTTGTACCAATCTCCTGGCATTTCCCTGAAACCCTGCTCATTTCCATATTTAAATAATCATCCTGATGTTCTCCTGAATGCCTCAACTGAATCCGCCTCCACCACTCTTCCACAGAATGCATTTCGTACCTTATCTACTTGCTATGTGAAAAAGGTGTTTCTCACCATGTATTTGTTTCTTTTGGAAAACACTTTAAAACTGTACTCTCCAGTACTCGATCCTTTTACCAGTGGGAACAGTTTTTGCTTATCTAGTCTGTTCAGACCTTTCATGATTTAGTGTAAACTTCTATTGAATCTCCTCTTTGCTTTCTCCTCTCCGGATAGAATAGTCCCAACTTCTCCATTTTTTCCTCATAACTGGTGTGTCTCATCCTCTCAGCCATTTTTGTAAATGTCCTTAAACTCTCCAGAATGCATTCACTTCCTTTCTACAGTGTGGTACCCAGAACCAGTTGAGGTCTAACTGAGGTCTTGTATCTTGCTTAAGTTCAAAATTTCCTTGCTCTTGTATTCTAAGTCCCTATTTATAAAGCCTAGCACACTGTATGCTTTAGTAAAAGATGTCTTTATCTGTCCTGCCATTTTTAATGACTTGCATACATATATACTCAGATATCTTTGTTCTGGTATATCCTTTCGAATAATATGGTTTAGTTTATACTGTCTCTCCACATTCCTTATAGCAAAGTGCATCACTTCCCACTTCTCTGCACTGAACTTTGGAACACTTAAAGTTCTCTTCTCAAATGATAAGTCTCAGGTTCACCATCGCATCCGCATAACTGAAGTCTGCAGTTGCTTAAACAATTATCATAAATCGCTTCTGAGCCCTTTTCATTGTCTTCACAACATTCCTAAATTGAGGTGCCAGAATTCAGTTCAGGTTGAATCAGTGTTTTATAAAGGTTCATCATAATGTCCTTACTTTTGTCATCCCTGCCCTCTTTCTCAGTCTAGGATCCCTCACGCTTTATTAGCCACCTTCTCAGCATTCTTTGACACCTTCTATGATTGGTGCACAAAAGCTGCAGATTTATCTGAAAAAGTTTTCTTTTGTGATACAACAAAACAATGCAAAAGCTGATTTTAATGAAACATAATGCATTTTCTCAAAAACAGGTCTGAAAAACATCACAACCTCAAGGCATCATTCTGGTTCAATGTGTTTTTCGTTAATTCCTGTAGCTTCTTTTTACACCATCTGCTGCCTCTTCAGGCAGTTTCAGAAACAACTTTCTCTGAAAAGAATCTCGCTGAAGAATCACAAGTCTTCTGTTGGTTGAACTACTCTCCCATGAATGTGTAATCAAAATAGCTACAAAGATTTTTGAGATTAGTTTCTCAGCTGTGAGAGCATCCACTCTCACAGTTATATCACCTAGTCATGCTACAAAACATTCGCAACATGTCTCTCTTTAGCCTTTTAATTCCCATGTCAATGACCTTTCTTTTCTGTCCAAATCCATCTATATTCTCCAAACATCAAACTCCCTTTGTTTTGCCTTTCTTCAATTTATCCTTAACTTTATTGACAGCCACAAAAACTTTACTTTCATATAGACTTCACAGGGATAGCATCTAAAATAAGCTGCCAATCTAGCGAGAAAAAATATAAAACTACATGAGAGACAAAATTCAAAAGGTGTTGCATAGAATGACAAATAATCCCACAACCAATGGGATTATTATACACTTTCTCAATGATGACATGCCCACCACATAGAGTCATAGAGTCATACAGCACAGAAACAGACCCTTCGGTCCAAATCATCCTTGACAATCAGGTTTCCTAAACTAAATTAGTCCCATTTGCCTGCATTTGACGCATATCCCTCTAAACCTTTCCTATTCATGTATTTGTCCAAATATCTTTCCAATGTTGCTCCTGTACCTGCATCCACCATTTCTTCTGGCAGTTCATTCCACATAAGAACCAGCCTCTATGTGAAAAAGTTGTCCCTCAGGTCCCTTTTAGACCTTTCTGCTCTCACCTTAAAATTATGCCCTCTAGTTTGGAACTCCCCAACCGTAGGGGGAAAAAAACCTTTGCTATTCACCTATCTCTGTCCCTCATGATTTTATAAACCTGTATAAGTTCTTAAAAAACAGTGTAAAGAAATGAAGCTGAAGCCTTTGCACTCATCTTCAACCAGAAGTGCCAAGTGAATTTGATATTTTGATCCATTTCCTCTTTATGTCCCCAAATCGTGAATGACAGTCTGATGCACAGTACTTGATATCAAGAAATAGCTCAAGGCACTAAATATAGAGAAAGACATGGCTCTTACAGCATTCTCACTGTCAACATTGATATTGAGGACTTATACTAAAGATATCACCACAGCATTTATCAATCTTTTCTTGTACAGCTACAGCATTGGCAACTTTTCAACAAAGTTGTCCTACCCATCAAAAGGATACAAATCCAAGCCAATCAATTGCTGCTCTAATTATTGTTCACTAGCCAAGTTGTAGATGGTGCCATTGTGAATGTTATCAAGCAGCATTTAAACGGAGATAATCTGCCCATCAATTCTGACTTTTGGATTCTGTAGGGCCACTCATCTCCAAACCCTTTTATAGGTTTGGTCTAAACATAGACAAAGGAGATGAACTCAAGAGTTGAAGTCACAGTGACAGCTCTTGACATCAAGGCCTTTGATAAGTGTGGGCATGATGTGGAGGTGCCGATGTTGGACTGGGGTGGACAAAGTCAGAGGTCATACTTGTTTCTTTGAAATCACATGGAGCGCAGCCCCTTTGTGAAGCGCAGTGAGAGAGGAGAACACATAGATCTAGAGTTTATAGGCAGAGAGATCAAAAGATCATAAACTGGTGTGAGTGGAGAATCAGATGATAAGTCTTTGCAAGTGACCAGGATTGTTATACAGTGAGTAAATTGTCAACAGCTGAATAACCAGTGAAGGGATGACCTATAATCAGATTAAATGAGGCAGGGAGATAATTACAAAAAATTAAAAATAAGGTGATGCTGGAGACTCTCTAAAACCTGTCCAACACCAACAAGACAGAAGTCAGGAGTGTGATGGAATTCTCTTCTCTTGCTATGACAAGTGTGGCTCCAACAACAAACAAGGACCTTGAGATCACGCAAGTCAAGGCATCCCACACAGTACCTTCAGCAATTGTTCCATCTACCACCAGCACACAAATAACAAATGTGAATCATCTCCAAAGCATACTGCAGCAAGTCGCCATCAACAGCAGATTCCAAACCTATGATAATTCAATAGTTGGTGTGGCTACCACATCAATGCTACAATCAAAACTTCCGACTAAACAGCGAACTTGGTTGGATCCCACTGATATCCAGAGTGGGTCTCCTATGCTCGGTCAGATAAATAACTCCCAAAAAATTTGCAAGTATTTGTCTGCCATTTTCATGGCTAGCCTCCTTTCAGATCAATCCATTGCCTTTACTCAAAAAAGCTTGCCCTGATTTTATTGTTATATAGGCCTCCTACAAAGATGCCATGAAAGTTGATTAAGAATTTGCCCTTTTCACAATGATAAGTAATTTTCTCTAATTTGTAATCTGATCTACACCATTCTCATTTGTCAGTTTTCTTTCATGGAATGCAATTCACAGAGCAACTTCATTCTTTGTTACGTCCAGATACTCATTAATTTCAGAACAGTGTATGGTGCTAGGGTCATGTGGACAACACTAGTTTGACATTACCTCAGAAGAATTAGGATGGAGAACATCATCTGTCTTAGTTGTTTTTGGCCAAATGTAGGACCTTCCTTCAAAACTACATAAGTCCTCTTTGTTAGTGTTGAATTCCCCCCATTGTACAAACTCAAGTGGTGCTTGATTTTGTTGAAAAGTCAACGCCTGACTTTTAGCAAAAAACATCATTCAGTTTTCATTTATCTCATGTGTAAAATAAACACTGACTTGATGCAGAAAATTCAAACTCTTTGCATGTGGCACCTGCTCACTGTTGAGGTTAAACTCTCCCTGGTACAAACTCACACTTTGTATTGGACAGCACACTATCGAAGGTGGTAGCCCAGCTCCTCGTAATGTGAAGGCTACTACCTCAATGGTGTATGCTGCTTTACTTCTGCGCTATTTTTGCAGGTAGACATATTGGCAACACTTTCCAACCTGGTTACTCCGCAATGTTAAGACGATGAGAGAGAGAGTAAATTTTAACTCTTTGAAACCATCCCTCATGTAAAACTCAATCCCATACATTTTGGGCAAAACTTTGATCTTTGAAACTCAACTTTTATACAAGTATACATGGCATCTGTTTTTTCTCAATTACATACCACATTGACTCATTGTGTACTGGAATCTGTTGTATGCCCATTCAGCAAACTTTCCTTTTGCTCATACTTCCTCAAAACCAATTTTAGAAGTTTCAAAAGTTATATCACTTGTTCTTCAGTGCTTGATTTCTCAAATGAAGTGTAAGAAAGAACTACATTCCAACTTTGTTGCCATCTTACTGTTGTGTATTGCACTAAAATTACTACAAGCTCAATTGCAGGCAGCTATTATTCTAATAACAAGCTGGAGAGGGGATACTCTAAGCCACTTTCACTTGGATCTAGATCACCGCTCCCTCATCGGCATTCAGACAGACTACAGGAGCACCCTACTTAAGAGGAAAGTAAGTGTTTTGATCATAATGAAAATAGACTATCAATACTTGACCTTCATAGTTTGACTTTAATGCCCGAGGTTTTCATGGTCTAAAAGTTGGTCCACAAAGAACAAATGCAAATCTAAAATAGCTGTTGTGATCACCTGACTAAATTTAGCCAAACTCATGAACTCAACAGTAGACAAGGATCAGTCTGATCCCATATTAATGTTATTATAAAAGGTCACTGATTTTCTGATCAGTATCTCCTGGTGATTCACACTTTTTGGAAGTCATGCAATGAGAAGAAAGGTTATCTGCAACAAATTCAAAACAATGAACAGGCTCCAGAATATTAACATAGACTTTTATCGACAGCTGCCTCTGAGCCGCAGAGAGAGACAAGGGAAAATGGATTTGTAAGCAAGAACTGGAAGATACCGTCTCGGCTTGTCTTCTTTGCAATCTCAACCTCAAGCTTAGATGCTACCAACTGAAGGAAGAACCACAATCCTTCACAGAGATCCTTCTCTCAAACCAAACTTATGGTGTGATACACAAAAAAAAGTCTGGATATTTCTGTGGATGTTATGAACTATCTTTGTGCTGTGGCCAAGAATTCAAGATATCCTTTTGTCCAAGGCTTGCTGATTCCATTCTCACTTTCGTATAACCTCCCTATCTTAATATAATCAATGATGTTTCCAGATGATTTGAAAATTAAAGCAACTAAAATTATTGAGTTGGCTTTTCTGATTAAAACAGGTCTAGGTGTGCAGAACCTTGCTACCTATGGATTTAATCAAGTGACTAAACATTCATCTTCCCAATATCTAAGACAATTCTATTGTTGTGCAGAACCTTGTTACCTATGGACTTAATCAAATGACTAAACATCCATCTTCCCAATATCTAAGACAATTCTATCGTTGTTCAAAATAATATTGCATTGCATTGCATTTTTGTCTTTGTGTTTTAACTGATGTAATAGAAGTAATATACATCAGGGTAAGTTAGAAATCTGAAAAAAGGCTTGAACTTTATAGTGGATGTCCAGATTTCAGTATTGTGGTGAAAGGCATGCTTGAAGCCTGAGAGACCTGCTCAACATGTTTAACTACAAAAGTGCTCTAAATATCCACTGACCAACAGGATAGTGGGGCAGGCTTCTGCAACAGATGGCTCAGGGGTCAGTTATGCTTAAAAAGAATTTGGGGGCAGGGTTGAAGATCAATTGGAAACCTTTCTCTGGAAATTATGCAGGATGTGTTGGCTACATTCCCTGATCATGTCTTGCCCCAGCACTTTTAGGCTGTTGAGCATCCAGCCACTTTTGGCAAAATGCTGAAGACACCCTAGAATGGTCTTTAATTCAGCCTTCAATTGTGCAAAATGGCTGTTCATCTCCATGGAGAAGCTAACCTCTCTGCAGCCAGTGCTGATAATATTTCCCTGTGTTGGATCTATGTTTCCCCACACTTCCAGGGGTCTGCAGTATTTTAGCCAACAAACCAAACATGCTAATTTTCATTGGAAATCCATGGTTTCAAGTAATAGTTACACTTGCAAAGAAATAAAGAGACTAACAAGTGTAATAGCTCTTTTCCTGACCCTTCTTCAGGCCACAGAAACACAACTATTATAATTTGAGATAACACAATATGGGGCTGGATGAACACAGCAGGTCAGCCAGCATCAGAGAAGCAGGAAAGCTGATGTTTCGGGTCGGGACCCTTTACACTCTTGCATCAAACCCACACTCTTATAGATCGATGTACATGTCACTTGTTTTTTTTGTCTATAGTTATAATGATGATGGACTGTGTGGTTTAATAAACTCATTTAGACAAAGTTTCATGGAAAGTTGATCAAGGATGTTATTCTTATACATTAAAAGCAAAAACAATCACTGTGGTATAAATGACTTTCAACTATCCTATGTAAAATGTGTGCTTGTTGCAAATACACAATTATTTATGAAAGATGATTGATCTGTAGCATGTAATTATAAAATGTTCACAGATGGAAGCTTAGTTTTGAAGAACTTGAACCTGAAACAAAGTAATCTTTGCAAAAAAAAACACTGAAAGGGCCTTTTTCGAAATGTGGAATTAGCAACAGAATCTGTTTTGCTAACAATTGTTAAACCCCTGCCAGAACTTCAGTGGGAACACGGCAGAAAGATTTGTCAAACCACCTGGACTGCCCAGAAATTAAAGGTCAATCTCACAGACATTTGAGGCCAGTTTGTCAAAACATTCTGCTGTATTTTCTTATTCATTTGCCTGGAACATTTTTATTTCAGAGTTCTGAAAACATTGAAAGTGAGCAAAAGAGCACTTGACTGATTGTTGAGAATCACTGAATATTGATGTTATAACAAATCTGTTCATTCTTTACATGGCTTAAGGGGATGGCACACACTGAGGGCGAATATGCCAAGTACCAATGGCCAAATAATACAGTTAGAAGCAGGAGGCCATGTGATCAGACCATCAGGAATCTGTTCACCAACAGTTGGCAAGCCGACTTTCGAAATTACTTCGAAAAAGGCCGGAAGCTTCGTGAGTCATCTCAGTGCAAGCCACTAACTGAAGAATATGGGCAGAAATTTCAACCCAATATGTGGGCAAAAATGGAGCCAGGTGGCTGCGTAATTTTACGCTGCCAGCTGAATGTGTCGCGTATCAACACCATCTGCTGCTCAGCCATTTTTGAGGGTGGGTTTGGATATTTAATGTCCTGAAGGCCAATTCTGAGGGGTCATCTGGAATATTCCACTTGATTCCAGGTCCCCTGTGGCACCAGGAGCAGGCCAGCTGCTCGGGGGTATCTTTGAATCAACTCGCCGACTGAGCAAGCTGCAGCTACGTCCCAAATGCAACCCTCCAAAATGACGGCCCTGGTGAGCATGGGCACTTTTTATTTCAGATTTGTTCATGTTGCTTAGCAGGAAATCTCAAGATACAGATGCCTTGTCTCCCCCTTCCTGGCAATGGCAGGCTGCAGTTCTGATGGACAATTAGCTCTCCAACTTGAGAACTTGTCCATTACCTACCACCAGATGGTAAGCAACCCTCAGGCCAATAATAGGCCAATTTGAGCAAAATCAAGTCAGTCAAGGTCAGGCAAAATAGAAACTCTTATTAAAATTGCTTATTTTTTCAATATAATAAACATATTTGCAGCTGGATTAATAAAACTAGACAATATTAATAAATGTTTTCACCACAAAGAAAAATCATTGAACAATACATTCTTTTACACTGATCAATTTCACTAGTTCACAGGAGAAAGTGTTTTTGTGATCATCCTAATACTTTTTTCTCAGAAACCTAAACTGTAACCTAATCAGTGCAGCTTCAGGTTCAATTTCCATCAATTTTCTGATTGTGTCCAAAGAGGAAATACATTGATTTTACCACTAAAACTAATTTCCTGAAGAAATATAAATATATAGCACAGTTTGGAAATCATTTGCTCATTTCAAGAGAGTAGAAAAGTGGTTTATTGGCAAAGAAAACTTTATACAGTTGCCACTGTAGCCAAGTGCCAATCTTTAATAATTTATCTAGTGCTGTCAAGAAACTCAATTAACAACAATTACTTATCTTGAGAAGGAACAAAGCAGAAAGAAGCTGCCACATAGAATTCCTGTTTTCAAGCTCTTGTACAGATCTTCCAGATAAACAGAACAGATGGTTCTTTCTGAAAGCATCTCTCATTGAGACCCATGTAAATATTTGAAAAGGTAAAGTCACCATAGGCCTACTCTCTCATTAGAGAGAGATGACAGGTGGTGATTTAACCTGAGGCTCATCATAGCTCAGGTGATGGGAGAGGTTGAGAAGGATAGTCCTTTCAGGTAACTTCAGCCAATGTAGTAATCGAACCTATGCTGTTGGCATCACTCTGTACTGAAAACCAGCCATCCAGCCAACTGCGCTAATAACCCCCATATAAATGTATAACTCTTCTCGAAATGTTATGGTTCTGCTAATTTGAACAACATATTGACACAAGTTTCTGACTCATTTTGCACCATGCTTTAATTTACAGTTGTAATACTGAAGCAATTTGTACCACATGGCCACTGTGATTCTCCGGAACTTGTTTCTGATGACCTGAAGGTATTCAGGTTGTACTTACAGGAGTTTTCTCCCTACGTACTTATTTTCATTTGTTCTGATGCTGTTCTAAAGGGATTAAATGGTTACTGGACACAATGAACACTCAGTCACAACGCCTTATCAATTCAAGATTGTTTGGCATGGGGTCATTAGGTCACCTAAATGATTTCCTGTTCAATTGATGGTTTGCTACCTGCCTACCAAATCTAAAAGAGCTTAATAGTAAAGAACATGCTTTCTCAGATATAATTCCATTCTGAACAGGGGTTTAGGTGAAGATTGGCGAAATTACAGTTCAAGCTTCTTGATTAAGCTAGTGGAAGTAGAATGTCTATGGATGTTGTTTATGTGGACTTCCAGAAAATATTTGATGATTTCCCACATAAGAGACTCTTAACTAAGGTAGAAGCCAAAGGAATTCAGGACTAATTACTGACATGACTGGGAAACTGGTTGAGTGGTAGGTGACAGAAAGTAGGGATAATCTGTATCTACTCAAATTAACAGGATGTGACCAGTAGTGTCTCACAAGGATCTTGTTTGGGCCTCAATTATTCACAATTTGTTAATTGTAAATTTGAAATATGTTATTTTTTACTAAACAAAGGGAAATGGACCAAAGGTAGGTATACAGAGTTAGGTCATGGATCAACCATGATCTCACTGAATGCAGAACAGCCTTGAGAGGCTGAATGGCCTACTCATGTTCCTATGTTCCTGTTGCACAGACAGAAACCCCAAGACAAGATAATCAGGTTATAACACAAGTGCCTAACCACTGACTATGTAAGGAATCTTGTGGTACAGTTGTAGTCTCCCTATATCTGGGCTAGAAATTCTGATTTTAAGTCCCATTTGCCTTGGAGTTATGTCATAACGAGGTGACTATGTTGATAGGCAGCCCACACCCAACTAAGGAGCAGAGTTTCCGTCTATACGGTGAAATATTTTAAGGCATTAATTGACCTCTTTAGGAGTGTTTGCAATTGGGCCCCCAAGGCCCAAGATTTAAGGGGTGACCCTTGTGAACACATTTAGCTATTAAAATGTCTGCAACCAATATGTAATCGATTTTGTCTGAACGGGTTTCTTAAGGATATTTTCTGGACTGCAGCTGAGCAAGATGAATTAATTCTAAGAACTTTTCAGCGAGAAATAAGGGGCAGCATTTTTTAAATCTGGTTTCAGTTCAATGAGCTGAGGAAACCAACCATTTCTTTATACATTCATGTTGGCTTAGAGCATGAGTTGGGCATTTGATTCACTTATGTGTATGCACTAAAAGTGGATTAGTGACCAATCAAGTCATGTTTTCAACTGTGGTCTGTAAGGAACCTGAGGCAAAGGGATTAAGGGTGACTATGAACTTTATTGTCATAGATAGAGAGAAACCAGTGGGACATTCAAATGTGGCAATTAACTTTCAGGGAAAAAAAAACACAGATTTCTTAAAATTCTCAAACACAATCCCAAATCATGGTCCTCTCAAGGGCTTAAACCTGCAATAGCAAAGTTTACTGAAGTTCAATTCAGCAGTACAGACCCTTTCTTTAACAAAATAGCTCTGAAGTTCTATTGACATAATTGCACAACAATTTAAAGCTAATTATTAATTATAAATACATTTAAACAAAATATAAATGAAGAAATGTTATGAGTTTGTATAAAGGATGGATGGTTTATGTGGAGCATAGAAACAGCATGGGCCTATCGAGTCTCAAAGGCATATTTCTGGGTGTGACTACTCTGTGATATTTTGTGATTTAAATGAGTTTAGTGCCTGCTTCAAGTAACCGTCCAGACTGTTGATCATGAGGATCCTATTTAAAGTTCAAGCCCAAAGCTCACCATAAAGTATGTCGGATGTTACCACCATCACCATCCTCTTGATCTTTGGCAAGGTGATGAAAGGGTTCCTTGACAGTCCTATCAAGCGACACTAACACATAAATAATCTGCTCACTGACACTTGGTTTCAGCTCTGTAAGGGCCTCTCAGATCCTGACCTCATTACAGCCTTCGTTAAAACATAGGCAAATTAACTGAACTCAACAGGGGAAGATAGAGTGACTACGTTTGAAATCAAGCCAGCATTTAAACAAGGGTAGTTTCAAACAGCCCTCACAAAATTCAAGTTAATGGGAATCTGTAACAAACTCTCTACTGATTGCAGCCATGATCAAACATTAAAAAAACAGCTATTGTAGTCATTGAGGGCTGATTGTCTCAGTCACAGACTTCATTGAAGGAGTTCCTCAGGGTAAATATTTTTAATTGCTAGTACACACCTCTGGAGCAGGTGGGATTTGAACCCTGGCCTCCTGACTCAGAGATAGGGACATTACCACTACCCCACAAGAGTTCCTAATTTCTCAGCGTAGTGTCCCAGATGTAGCCATTTATATTGCTTCATTAAGTATCTTCCCTTTGCCATAAAATCAGAATAGAGAATGCTTATTGATGATTGCAATGTTAAAAACTATTTGTAAGTTATTACATACTGAAACAGTCCATGTCTGCATGCAACAAGACCTGAACACTAAGGCCAAGGCTGATAAATGGCAAGTAACCTGTATGCAGGACAATAACCAACTCCAGCAAAAGAAAACATAATCTTTCCTTGATATTAAACAGCATTCCATCACTGAATCCCATATTTTTAACCCTTTCGGCATTATTATTGATGAAAAGTTGAATTGAACTGGTCATATAAATACCGTGGCTATAAGAACAAGTTAGAGTTCCAACAGTTCTGAGGTGAGCAATGCACCTCCTGACTCCTTAAAGCATGTTCACCATCGACAAAGCACAAATCAGGAGTGTGACAGAATACTAACTTCCCTGATAGGTTCAACTCCAAAAAAACTTGAGATGCTAGGCCCCTTCAATAAGAAAGCAGTCAGCTTGATCACTACCTGATCCACCAACTTAAACATTCATTTCCTTCATCATCAATGTACCTTGGCAGCAATGTGTACCATCCACAAGTTGCACTGCAGCAACTCACCAAGACTTCTTCAAACATTCCTTCAAACCTCTCTACCCAGAAGGCTAAGGGCGGCAGGTGGATGGGAACACAACCATTTGCAAGTTCATCTCCAGGCCTCACACCATCCTGAGTTGGAAATACATTACTGCTCCTTCACTGTTGCTGGATCAAAATCCTGGAAGTCCCTCCCTAACAGCACAGTGGGAAGACCAGCATCAGATGGACTGTAGTGCTTCAAGAAGTCAGCTCACCATCAACTTCTAAAGGGCAATAAGGAATGTACAACAAATGCTGGCCTTGCCAGTGACTCCCATGTCCCATGAAAGATTAGATAAAATATGGTGATAATTAGAGAGCTTCATCACTATTGGCATTTAGTCAAACAAAATGAACTTTTCCTTTGATTAATAAAGTCTTAGCCATAGTTATAACTGTTGCATCCAAAGCTGAACTTTCTATATCACTACAATCTGCTTAAAAACTAGTTAGTGTTAATTTTTTTAAAAATGATTAATGATAGGACCAGGCCTCCCAAATTCTCAAAAGCTACCTTCGACTTTGTGATGAATATTAAAAAGTGCCAAAAATTGAACTGTTACACAAAGTTCAGCTATTGAATTCAGTGTTAGTGACATTTTCAGATGTCATAGATAAAGTTAATCCAATATTTTGTCCATGTAACATCCCAGGTAATCTTGCCATACAATCATTCATTCAGAACTAAGCTAAAGATTGTAAATGAAATGCCTGCAAATCCATTAAAGTTATAAACTAACTGCACCAAAAATATCTCTATTTAAATAACAGACATTTCTTTCTGATTTCAGACCTTTTCTCAAGACTCAGGTGGAACAAGGATATAAGAATATGTATTTCTCTCTAATGCTATGCCTTGGATTGTACTTTCGATAAATAAAAGTATGCCCTTTAGTTTTGTATTATTTCACAAGATGTAGGACAATTGTTTTATAATTTTAGAATGTTATAGGTATTTTACATAGCAAAAAATAGTTTATTTGATATTCATTTAGGAATTAGAGGGATGTTATTGTCATATGAGACCAATTAAATTCCATAGAACATTTTTTTTAAAACAAGGTATTTATTGCTTTTGTTGACAACCATCACTTTTATCAGTCAGACATAGTGGCAATACAACATCAGGAAACCGGTTGTACTGCAACACCTGGACACAGATAATAATTCTGAAGGTAGCCACCTTCATATCACATCTGGCTAGTCGTAAACACTGAAGGATGCATTTCAAACATACCTCAAACTGATCATCAGAGACAAGTATGAGTGGTTTAAACGAGGTGAAATTGAATACTGTAAGAATCAGAAGAATCTTGTTTCTTTTCTCAATTATACAGAAATTATTTCTAACAGGGGACCCAAAAATTATGCAATAGGTCTCCCCTGCCACTAATTGACCATTTAAGGACTTGAATTGGTGACAGGTCCAGAAAGTCACCTAAGGGCATTGCCATCCAGAAGTTACTTAATGTGATGGAGGGAAGGGAGTGAGTTTCTCTCCAACTTGCCCAATATTTCTCCTTCTCATCACTTCCAACAAGGAAAGATTGAGTCCTACGAATGGACAGAACTGCAGTCAGCCGAGTGGGGTGGGATGGAAGTTGGGACATGTCCATAGCCATCTCCATTATTTGTACCAATTCCATCAATACATGTGACTGAGGCCTTCAATATGGCCAGATATCTGTGTTGGAGCATTATTGTAAGATGCAATGGGAATATGGTGCTTGATGCATCTTCCTTCATTTGATTCTTCAATGGGAGGAGTTCAGAGGAAATAAACTTTTGCTGATTTGAATCTATAGTCACCATAACATCAGTCTAAGCATTTATATCCCATAACTTCACCGAAAGGTGTTCTATTATGAATGACATGGCGTTGGGGTTGGGTGGTGGTGGTGCAGATCAGTCAACTAACCATCTACACATGTAAGATACGAATGAAATCATTTAAATTAAAACTGGAAGAAGATTTCAAAACAGCACGCTTATTACTTTCTTTGTGAAGCACCCACACATAATGAAAAACAACTTCACAATTGAACACATGGACTAAGTTTCTCCAAAAAGTTATGACTAAACTTCAAATGTTAACAAAAACTGAAATTTCTGAGAAACTTGGCAGCTTTGGTAACAACCTGCACATTTAACGTTTCAGAACTGAAGGTCCCTTCTCAAGATAGGTCATTGGACCTGAAATGTTAACTCGGCTTTCCCTCCACAGATGCTGCCAGACCTGCTGAGTTTCTCCAGCAATTTCTGTTTCTGTTTCAGATTTCCAGCATCTGCAATTCTTTGTTGTATTCAAATACTATTACTTCACATTTCTATCCTTCAGTTGGATTAATTATGATTTCAGCTCTCCTTGATATATTGTTAATGTATGACTGCCTTTTTAAAAAAAAATGTAGTTTTTCTACAACACTTACATGAGATTTTGTTCTCCAATCCCTGTTAAGGCTGCTACCTTTAGCATAATCATCATTTCCTTTATGGTAATTGTAGTTTCAGTCACTTTAATGATAGCAGCCATCACTTATTTTACATTAACAGCAAATTTAGATCTCTTACTTCTCACTTTAAATATTAATTTCTTCAAGATTTCCTTGCCTAAAATACAATCGAATGCAACATTTGTTTTTAAATTGTAGCTGAAATAAAACTGTTCTATTGCAGGGGCAATTGCTCCAGAAATTTGGTACTAATTTATTGCTTATATTTTCTACTTCGCTATTTTCTATTTTGTGTGTATTTCAAGAGATTTATTTTCAGCTTTTTTTGTCAATTTGTGTTTAACATAATCTTTACATACGTGCTGCATCGTTGAGTGTCATTTACCAGTGGTATGTAACATGGGGTTGCTACTTCGCTGGTTGATCATCTTAATATTTATTAAAGTTTTTGGTGGGCAGCTTTGCAAGTGGACACCCTTCCTGCCACTAACCCTTCCAATTTAATACAGGATGGGGACCAACATCAATGCATGTTGGCTTATCCCCATCAGGAATTGCATTCTTTCATAGCCAACAAATACTGGAGTGGACATTCCAGGGCGGCGATGGCCTAGTAGTATTATTGCTGAACCGTTAATCCAGAAATGTTCTGGGGACCCAGAATCGAATCCCACCACAGCAGATGGTGGAATTTGAATAAAATGTCTGGAATTAAGAATCTAATGATGACCATGAACTCATTGTCGATTGTCGGGAAAAACCATCTGGTTCACTAATGTCCTTTAGCAAAGGGAACTGCCGTCCTTACCTGGTCTGGCTGACATGTGACTCCAGACCCGCAGCAATGTTCGCTCTTAACTGCCCTCTGGACATTTAGGGATGGGCAATACATGCTGCCTAGCCAGCAACACCCTCGTCCATGAATGAATAAAGTAAAAAAAAAACAGCCCAAGAGTTTACAGCTCAGAGGCAGGAAAATAATTCCAATCCCTTATATGTGTGATTCATAATTTACTCATAAAAATTAAATCAAATGCACAGCACAAAAACCAACCATTCAGCCCGAGCAGTCTCTTCCCCCATGTTTTTATTTAGCATTTCCTTAATTGCATTTACATCATTTGCATCAACTACTTCTTGTCATGGAGTGTAATACCTTCCAAGCACTCTCATTATAAATACGCTCCACCTGAAATCCCTACTGGATTTATTAATGATCATCTTATATTTATGATGCTAACTTTGGTCTCCTCCAGAAGTTAAAATATTTTCTAAAGTTTCTTTCCTTAAAAAAAATTATTGTCTCAAGAAACCTCTGATTGTTCACCCCTCAGTCTAATATCTACGAGAGAAAAGAGCTGCAGCCAATTTATTTTGGTCCTGTTGGGAATAATCCCTCAGAACTGGTATCATCTTTGTAAATCCCTTTTTCTATTCCCCAGTCCATCGATATGCTTTCTTTGTAATGGCTCCTACCTTTCTGGATATCCTTTCAATCAGAGTTAAGTAATAAAGTCCTCTTCCAAATATAAATTTCAATTAAACATTTAGGTTTGCGATTTGGCTTTAAAAATCAATTTCTGCAGGACAAGCCAGTCATATTAGAACCTAAGGACCGAAGAACTAGATGCAGAACTAGGTCACTTGGTTGCTCAGTTTTGCTCTGCCTTTCAGCAGTATCATCATTGATCATTGGCTTCAACTCTGCTTCCCACCCGATCCCTTGATTCTCTGAAAGACCAAAGATGAGGCGATCTCAGCCTTAAATATATTTGAATATAAAGTGTAAATAATCCATTAGGTAGTCAATTCTAAAGATCAGTGAAAGAAATTCTCACCTAAGCTGTCAAGGATCTGCCCCTTAACTGAGACTGGACCCAAGTGTTCTAAATATCACAATTTCTACCCTTGGAAGGAAGGGGTCACACAGGTCAGTTGGCTTGGTGACTCAAGCTTGATGCAAAATGAGGCCAACTGCATGTGTTCAATTTTCATATCAGCTATGGTATTTCATGAGGGGTCTGCCTCTTTGCTTCACCTTCTCCTTATAAGACCATGAGATATAGGAGCAGAAATAGGCCATTTGGCCCATCAAATCTGCTCCACCATTTGATCATGGCTGATATGTTTCTCGACTTCATTTTCCTGTCATCACCCTGTAACCCTTGATTCCCTTACTAATCAAGAACCTATCTATCACTGTCTTAAAGACATTCAAATCACTCGACCATCATAGCCTTCTGTGGCAATGAGTTCCACAGATTAAGCACCCTCTGGCTGAAGAAATTCCTCCTCGTTTTGGTTCTAAAGGGTTAGTTCCTTCAATCTAAGGCTGCGCCCTTGGGCCCTAGGCTCTCTTACGAATGGAAACATCTTCTCCATGTCCGCTCTATCCAGTCCTCTCAGTATTCTGTAAGTTGCAGTGAGATCCCCTATCATCCATTTAAACTCCATCAAGTAAAGACCTCGAGTCCTCAACTGCTCCTCATATGACAAGCTCCTCATTCCTGGCATTATTCTTGTAAATCTCCCCTGGACCCCCTCCAATGCCAGCATAACCTTCCTTAGATATGAAATCCAAAAATGCTCACTATTTTCCAAATGTGGTCTGACCAGAGCCTTAGACAGCTTCAGTAGCTCATCTCTGCTCTTGTATTCTCGCCCTCTTGAAAGGAATGCTAACGTTGCATTTGCCTTCATAACTACCAACTGAACCTGCATGTTAACCTTAAGAGAATGCTGAAGCAGGAATGTTGAAGAAGTACGCCTTAGTCCCTTATGTAGAGTGTAACCCCTCAATCTGTATAACAGCCTTCTCTCAATAGAAGGACAGACAATGACTAATATTCTATTCTTTCCTACGCTTTCAAGGGCTTTCAGAATCTCGTATGGGTTCAATGAGATCACCTCTGATTCTCATAAAATCCTGAGAATATTGACCCAGTTTACTCAGCCTTTCATTCTAAGACAAGCTTTCTCATTCCAGGGACTAACCTAGCAAAGATAACACAGCGTGGAACTGGAGGAACACAGCAGACCAGGCAGCATCAGAGGAGCAGGAAAGTTGACGTTTCGAGTTTTATTTTCTGAAGAAGGGTCCCAATCCGAAATGTCAACTTTCCTGCTCCTCTGATGCTGCCTGGCCTGCTGTGTTCATCCGGCTCCACGCTGTGTTATCTCTGACTCCAGCATCTGCAGTTCTTACTATCTCTGAGTGAGTACGAACCTAACAAAGTTTTACTATACTGGCTCCAGTGCGATAATATCCCTCTGAAAACATGAAGGCAAAACTGCACAACAAGTACGGTTTCACCAAAGCCCTGTAAAATTGTAGAAATGCTTCTTTATTCTTGTATTCCGATCCCTTGTAAGACAGATAGTGTCATGTTTATATGAAAAAAAAAGTAAGTGATTGGGCACATGTCAGATATCAATGTTTATCAACCCTGACCCTTCATCTACCCCTGCATTTGGAAGCAAAAATAAAATTCTACAGACACAAGACCAGTGAGAGTAACCAGAAGTTCTGAGCAGCTGAAAAATTATTATACTGCTAAGATTAATAAAAGAATGTCAGTTACCCTAATCAGAAAAATATGTCATTACTTAACTTCTGTATTTTATGATGTCCTCTAAATCATTATACCAGCTCAAGTTATTTTGTTTGTGTTCAGATCAAAAATCAAAAAGAGTGAGAAATGTAAACATTTAATTAATCTATGTATTTGGATCTGATTACAATTCAAATAATCTGATAATCAATTTATTAGAGCACTAAGCTGCTGTATTAGTTCCATTCCTCTACTGGATTTATTGGACAATTTCTGTTGAGCAAAATAACTTTTAAATGATCGGTACAATGGAAATATTTGAAATGTATCAAGACATTCTGAATACTACTCCTGAATTTGAATCAGTTATTTGTCAGAAAGATGTAATGACACTGAATACTATTGCAGATACAATTGTTAAGAAGTAAGAGGCAATTTAATCTTTCACTAGATTCTGTACATTTCTTAGACATCACTACAGAACTTACATCATAAGCAACTGAACAATAAAGTCTGTTTACCTTGTATCACATGGATTTCTTCATCAACATGTCCATAATATACGAGGGAGCAAAGTTTATTTATGGCTGGAAACTTACTGTCCTTCGGCACACCACTCCCCAACTCCCAACTCATTCACTATGACAGGATGACATTTGGGGGAAAGGCATAACATTGGGTTAGATGAGAGGGGAACTATTCCCATCATGTACCTACCCCCATTGCAATTTTATCAGTGGTAGGATATGGCATCGGGTAGCCATTCATGGGCCAAGATGGGCAGCTTCCCTTTCAGGATGTCATGTCCACTAGATGACCCCACTGTACCTACATCCACTTTCCCCCCAAACCAGCCTTGTCATTCCCTTGCTAGGGTCTGTCAGCTGAGCCCTTGCAGAACTAGGAACTTAGCTTTATCAAGGCTCCATTACCAAACCATTTCCTCTGTCCCAGCAATGCCCACATCAGCCGGTGGCATTGCTAGGACAGGAGATATGCCAGCCCTCCTATTGGATGGCAATTCTGCGAGATCTCCTTTTCCTCAATGGGGGCAGAAGGCCTATTTCAAGCCAATTAATGGTTTGAGAGCTATTAAGTTGCTACCGGCCTGCTGTTCAAATGAGGCAAGCTCATCCCCCATCCCCTCATTGACCTATGGCTGACTGATTTCTACATTCTGGTTGGGGTCTATGTGTTCTCAACAGAGGGCAAAAAAAAATCACAGAAACCAAGGAAAGCACAACTATTATGCTTTACGTAACAGATTTCTTGCCAATATCTTCACAAATTATATTAACTAATCTTCCTTGCAAAAATATTACCTCTCATTCTCCAGGAGTAACACACACACACACACACACACAACATTCACTAATAGGATAGAATACACATTTCTTGCCCACAGATGTTACTTTCTTTTGTCTGGATTTTATTATTCTATTCATCATAATTGTCAATATAAATACTTCTCATTTAATTTTAATGTGTTAACGGTGACAACATAGAGTTGAATTTTAAATCAGGAACCAGAATGGAACACAGTTCACACCCCAATCCCAATGTATTCTTTATGTACATCTATGCGGATGATCAAATCCAGCTAATAAAAAAACCGAGCATGACCCCTGAAATAACTCCAAGAAGGCCAGTATCCCATCACCAACTTACCATTTATTTATCCACGGACAGTCCTTGACACTGATCTAGCTCCCTCAGAGCCAGTTCTCGAAGTGAACAGGATGTCTGACACTCCTGTTCTTATCTGTCAGCCAGGGCTCCCTGATTGGACCAGATTAACAGCCCCAATCAGGGAACTCATATTCTATGAGATCCACCTGGCTGATCTCATTACAATAACTATAGACTCACTATCCAAATAAGGAGAAAATGGGCTCCTGAGAGGGAAGGATCGATGGGAGGTCCATCAGCATAGGAATTGGCAGCTCAACATTGAAGATGGGACCTGCCAAAGTGAAAATGGAAATACCCACAGCAGTTAAGTTTATCATTGTATTTCAAAAAGGCCACAACTACCTGGCCTTAATTATTATGGATTTGGAAAGGGAGGGGAAGCTCACATGAGCCATTAACATCACACACCAACCAATTAACTTCTTATCCTCAGCCCACCATAAAGGACTTTATGTAGTTTAGGTTGGCATGGGTTGTCCATGCTACCAACCACAGATGCCAACCAACACACGAGTGGGACATTAATAGGCTCCTTATTTGAACAGAATTGGCTGTCTGCTGCTTCTTGGGCCAGTCAATCCAACCTTGAGTTGCCTTTATTTGAGGTCAGTGAAGCCAAAGTTAGATACCAGCCCTCCCCCAAACTGATTTCATTCCTTTTGAAAATCCAGGCCACAGTTTTGGAGTCTGGTAACTAATGGTTCATTAGGGTTAATTTTTGAATTTTCCCATTCAATTCCATCACCACTTTGGTGAAAAGAAAATTTATATTCATTAACTGAATAACATTGTTGAGCAGATGGTATTTTAAAGCAAAGACTGCAGAGCTATCCATCCCCTAAATCCATCATTACAGTAATAAACGTAATAATTCTAATATAGGAATTGGAGTAGGTGATTTAATTCAACAAACCAGCTCTGTCATTCAATGAGTTTATGGTTGTTTTGTTACTCTGTGCAATAATCTTTGATGTGACATCTTATCAAATGCCTTCTGCAAATCTAATGCAGTATATCCATCAGTTCTCTTTTATCCTTTGCACATGTTATTTCCTCAAAAAATTCCAACTGTCTTGTTAAACATTATTTCCCTTTCACTAATCCATGTTGACTCTGCCTGATTATCTTGAAATTTTCTAAGTGCCCTTCTATAATGTTTTTAATAATTACTTCTAACCCTTTCCTTATGGCAGATATTAGATCAACTGACCATGAAGTTAATTCCTTCTGCCTCCTTCCCTTTCTGAATAAAAGGCAGTACTCTTGCTATTTCTCAATTATATCAAATAGCTCACAAGCCACCTTTAAGATTCTCACATAATGTCGATAACAATCCAGGAACTTGTCAGCCTCCAGCTCCAAAAATTTGCTCAGTACCATATCCCTGGTGACTGCAATTTTTCAGAATTCTTCTATTTTCTGATTTACAACTATTTCTAGAATGTCCCTTGCATCCCCTGTTCTGAGGACCAATGCAAAATACCTTTCAATTCAATTACCTGCACCTTATTTTCCATCATTAATTCCAAAGAAGCTCCTTCACTCGTTCCAACACTTAATCCTCTTTTTAAAGACTTTTCTAGAAACTCTTAGCATCTTATTTCATTTTCTCCTGTTCTTGATTTCCCCCTTACTTACCAATCTTTTAGACATTCTTTATTTTGTGTTATATTCTGTTAAATCTTCTGACCTGCAACACATTGCGATATGTTAATACACTTTTATTTCAAGTTTAATACTAATCTATAACTTTTTAGATAACCATGGATGGTGGGTCCACTGTTGGAACTATGCTTCATTGTTAGAATGCAAGTACTCTGTGTAAACTGAAATATCCTCCACTCATCTACAACTTCACCTAATTTGCCAGCTCACTTTAGCTAGCTCTGCTTTCCTGTCCTCATAGTTCTACTTATTTAAGTTTCAAATACTGGTCTTGGACCCAGTCTTCTCACCCTCAAACTGAATATAATATTCAATTATTTCGTAGTTGCTGCTAACTAGTGGTACCTTCACTGTGAAGTCACTAACTCATCTTATCTTGTTGCACAATGCTAGGTCTAGTATAGCCTGCTCTCTGGTCAGATAGAGGAAATGCTGTTCTAAAAAAAATTTTGAAAATATCTAATGAAGTTTTCACCGACACTAGCTCTTGCCCACCTGATTTTTCAGGTCTATATGTAGAATAAAACTCCTCATTATTGTCATGTAATTTGCTGGCAAGTTCCTATTATTTCTTCCTTTATACTGCATCCTACAATGTGGATACTGTGAGAGGCCCAGATCTACTCCCAGAGGTGATTTCTTGTCATGCCAATTGTTAGCCAAATTACTTCTAAATCCTGGTTTCATGAACTTATATCATCCTTCTCTATTGTGCTAATAGTATGATTAATTGACTGAGCTATGTGTCTATGTTCTCTCAGCATCCTGTTCATCCAAAATGTCATGTAACCGTCAATGTTCAGATCTGAATCTATGTAATCCTGCAGTCATTTCTCTGGAATGGCTATCGGGTGATACTTATTTCTACTTGCACTATCAATTCATCAGTTTTGTTTTGGATGCCACATGAGTCCTGATGCAGAATGTATAATTTGTTCTTTTACTACCTTATCTGTTGATTTGTTCCTGGATTGGTGCTGCCTCATCTTTCCTGTCATGGTCTGTTTATCATTTCCTATGAAAATACCTTTCTCTGTTCCCTCATCTTTATTTATCAAGTCTTGCCAAAGTTGATTCATTGCTCCCATTATTGAATTTAAAACTTTTTCTACTTCTCTAGTTCTGTGGTTCCCTTTTAATCATCCTTATGTAAATCAACAGTTGCACATTTCTGTCTTTCAAAAATTATATTAAGCTCAATATGTTATCATTATTATGAGATAAATGTTCATTAACCATTAAGCTATTACTGAAATCTGGTTCATTGCTTATTGTCAAATTCAATTTTGTTTACACCCTTGTTGACTTGGACCTTTATTTATTTATTTATTTATTCAAGTGATGTGGTCATTGTTGGCTAGGCCAGTATTTACTACACATCCCTACATACCATTGAGAAGGTGGTGGTTAGCAGTCTTTTTGATCCATTGCTATTTGTGTGCTGTAGGTCAAAATATAGCACTGTTATGAAGACATTTCAAGGAATTTTACCCAGTAACAGTGAAGGAATGGTGATATATTTCCAGGTCAGGGTGTTGTGTGATTAGGAGGGAAACCTGCAAATGGTGGTGATCCCACGCAAACGTTGCTCTAATTGTTCAAGTTTGTACAGGTCATGGGTTTGGAAGGTGCTGTGGAAAGTGCCTTGGTGAGCAACTGCAGCCTATCTTGTCCATAGTACACACTGCTACACCTGTGTGTCAGGGGCAGAGGGAGTTAATCTTTAAAGGTGGCTCATGAGACAACAAGTCATCTCGGCCTATCTGTCCTGGAGGCTGTTCGGCTGCTTGAACGTTTTTTGGAGCTGAAAATGTTCAGGGAAATGGACAGTATTCCACTGTGATCCTGGCTTGTGCCTTGTAAATGGTTAACAGACTTTGGAGAGCCAGGGTGAGCTATTCACCACAAAATTCCGAGTCTCTGACCAGCTCTTGCAGCCACAGTATTTATATGGTTGGTCCAGTTCAGTTTCTGGTCCGTGGTAACCATTCCAGGATATTGACGGTGGGAAAATTGGTAATGCCATTAAATGTCAGTGGAAGATGGTTAGATTCTATCTGGCTGGAGATTGAATTACCTCAAATTTGTCTAGTGCCACAATGTTACTTGCCACTTTTCATCACAAGCTTGAATATTGTTTGGATCTAACTACATCTGGACACAGGCTGCTTTGTGGTTCTGAGCATTGTGTAATCATCAGTAAACATTCTCATTTCTGATTGTTGAAGAAACCATTCCATGAGACAAGAAATGCACCATCTTCCTGGCATGTGCAAATCTATTTATCCCAATTTACATGAAAATTATTTTAAAAACAATTAAAACCTACTGCCTGTGTGATATACTTGTTCAATCTCTGTAGTTGTACAGTCTATTACCAGATGCCCTTTACAGAGCTCTAACTACAGTCTTAAATATTTTCCCTTTATTTAAGTCAACCCATAAAGTCTCTCGCTTACCTTTCACCATATTCTCCCATATCAATGCAGTGATTTCATTCTTAATCGTTATTATCACCCCTTCCCCATAATCATTTTCTCTATTCTTTCTGCTATATTTCGTTCCCAGTCATCACTGTCTTGTAGCCAAGTCTCAGTATAAGTAATGCTTTTTTTGGGCCACCCACCATAACCATTCTTTCTGCTCTAATGTTTTACTCAATGACGGTAATGACAGCTATTCTTAGTTCCTTCATAGGATAGTGCAGTGACCTGCAGGAAAACAATACTGCAATGACGCCTCTTGTTCTTTCAGCCAGTTTTTTCAAGCACAGCTAAATGACATGCTTTTTCCTCAGGCTAACTGTGAGCAATACCATGGGAGATAACTAAACTGTATATTAAAAGCCTTACATTGCTCATTTTCCTGCACTTTTCAGCAATTTTTTTTTTACTTGCAATCTACACATTACGAATCAGGAGTTTACTGAGGCTGTTATCAGTATTTCAGCATTGTAAAGGTCATTTGGAAGTCTTGCCAGTTTATTTAGTACAATACGAAGTGCACGTTAACGACTGCAGAAACAGCCAGCCAATGAATTTCTGCCTATCATAAACACGTCCAGCACCTGTTTAAAATGCTGAGCACTCACTTATAGCTTTAAAGAAAAAGCAAGTCAGCACAGCATAGATGTTTCTCGAGCAGCTCATTCTGGGAATGGAGAGTCATGAACAATGTAAAGCATATTTCGATGTCCAATTGCTGAGGTTGCAGAGAATGAAGGGAGAGATGAAATGTATAGCTTTCCAAGCTTGTGATGAGATAGTTTGATGAATCAAAATTTTATACTAAAAAAAAAGCAGCAGGCATATAAGGGCAGACCATCAAATAAACTCAGGAAAGTTATTATCGTGACACACATTTGCAATTATAGACCAGACATAATTTCTAAAAAAAGAGGGGTGCCAATAAGGTGCCAGATGAGGGTTTTTTTCACTCAGCGGATTGGAATTCTCGAACATAAAGGGCTGTGAAAGCTCAGTTTTTGAGTATTTTTAAAGCAGAGATTGATAGGTGTCTGATTACCAATGCCACAAGGAGCTACGGGTGGGGTGGCTAAAAGGCACTGAAGCATTCAATCAGCCATGATGGTATTGAATGACGGGGCAGACTCAGTGGGATGAGTAAGTAGCATATTTCTGTTCCTATGTTCCAAACCTCTTGTTCTGAATTGCTTTTCCATGAAAATAATCAGTGAATTACTGTCACAAGAAAACTAGGGGAGTGAATTATGTTAATGAATGAGTCAGCCATTGTGCAAACTTGTGTGCACAACAAGTACTTCAAAGCCTCATTTAAACTAAACACTGAGAAAGTAACATTGAAAACATTCACTGTAGAACACAGCTTTCTGCTGCCATTTTCAGTGCTGCCATGGACAAAATGTATCCAGTTAGTGCAGGAGAATTAAGGATGGATAGGATGCAACCCTTTTTTTACAGCATTGGCTGCTGTACTCTGCTATGCTTTTAAAGGTCTCAAATCTTTTGGTGGATGAGTGTGGTTGTGAATATGTAAGTGAGCAAATGAGCGAGTGGATTGGATGGGTAGTCAAGTTGGATGGACACTTGGATCAGGGGAATATTCGGATCAGTTCAAAGGGCAGTTGTGTCACAGGATGTAGTCTGGTTGGGTTTTGGAGGGCGGGGTGGTGACAGTTGGCTCTGGGATTATAGAAATAGAATCCCTACAATGTGGAAACAGGCCCTTGGGCC
This sequence comes from Rhincodon typus, assembly GCF_021869965.1. NCBI lineage: Eukaryota > Metazoa > Chordata > Chondrichthyes > Orectolobiformes > Rhincodontidae > Rhincodon > Rhincodon typus. Next base: position 46,864,532 of record NC_063340.1, on the reverse strand, counting down.
CAACAAGTCCACACCGACCCTTGGAGCATCCCACCCAGACCCATCCCCCTATAACCCATACACCCCTGAACACTATGGGCAATTTAGCATGGCCAATCCACCTAGCCTGCACATCTTTGGACTGTGGGAGGAAACCGGAGTACCTGGAGGAAACCACGCAGACACGGGGAGAATGTGCAAACTCCGCACAGGCAGTCGCCCGAGGCTGGAATCGAACCAGGGTCCCTGGTGCTGTGAGGCTGCAGTGCTAACCACTGAGCCACCATGCCGCCCCTAAATCTATATGATTGTAGTGAGACAGGTGGGCAGCTGGGTCAGGGGATTAGCTGGGTATTGGACTGGGCAGCAAAGTCAAAGGTGGTAGGTTGTGGGAGTGGAGATAGTAGGAACTGCCGATGCTGGAGAATCTGAGACAACAAGGTGTAGAGCTGGATGAACACAGCAGGCCAAGCAGCATCAGAGGAGCAGGAAAGCTGATGTTTTCGGGTCTAGACCAGATATCCTTCTTCTGAAGAAGGGTCTAGACCCGAAACATCAGCTTTCCTGCTCCTCTGATGCTGCTTGGCCTGCTGTGTTCATCCAGCTCAACATCTTGTTGTCTCAGATTCTCCAGCATCAGCAGTTCCTACTATCTCCACTCCACTTGTTGTCTCAGGTTGTGGGAGTGTTGGGTTAGGCTTGAGGGAAGAACTAACTTGGGAGATGGTAATGGCTGGGTTAGGTTAAGTCCAGTGTGTCGGTTTAAGTTGAGAGGTGAAAGATATAAAAGGGAATTAAGGGACAGAAGATGATTTGTGTATGGAATGAACTACCAGAAGATGAGGTGGAGGCATCTGGATGGATACATGAATAGCAGGATATGGGCCATTAGCCTACAAATGGGAATAGATTAATTTAGGATATCTAGTTGGCATGGACAAGTTGGACTGAAGAGTTTGTTTCTTTGCTGTACATCTCTATGACTCTATGATCTTCCTGAAATGACAAAAATACAACTATGCATCACCTGCAGTAATGATCAACAACAAACTCTTCCTTGTAAAATAGCCACTCATCTTGACAGAGGGCAATGATGTACTCTTACAGCATCAGAGTGACTAGAGTGGGTGAGGAAACAAAATTGCTAAAAATAAGCCCACAAAAGACAGCTGCTGGCTGCTCTAGAAACTATTGAATGGACTCCAAATAATGAAGGCCCTGATACCCTCACAAACTCAACTGAAACTTCAAATCAGATCTAGCTGAAAAGCACAACTTTGGAAAGGTATAGAACTGTCAGTTACAGCAGATAACATTCCATAAATAATCTTCGACAACAAAGAATAAAGTTCTGGAAATCCAGTGACCTGAAATTATGGACAGAGATCATGATGATTCTTTAATGGTCAGTTTGCAAATGTGTTCCTTACTTACTTACATGATTGTCACATGCAGTTAGCAGTCAGATTGACTGCTTGATAGAAGGGAAATAAGTCAAAGGAAGCTAACATTAGTATGAGCCAGCATGGAGCATTTAAACGGAAGGTGCTCTTTGACTGCATGAGATGTTGGAAATTATTCCAGAAGTGAGTTTGATCTTCAAAAGACAAAAAAATTGAAAAATAATATGCTTTAATGCTGTGCAACACAGCATTTGGAGGCTTTGGTACAGGAGGTTGACAGAAGGTGAAAGCTTTTCTAACCACAGGGGCAAGATGGGACTCCAGGAAGATGCTACAAAGGCATTGGGATCAATGTAAGTACTGGATGCAGTGCTTCAACATGTTTAAAAACCTCATACAGTGGTTAAGGGCGGTGACTGCATCTTCAAATGCTATATCTTTGGAAATGAATCACTAGGATCACACAAATCTCGATTCATCAGCCCCCATCCCCACGATATGTCTACTAAAAATTTTGACACTTTATGATTAAATACCCTAAACTTGAAGCTTCATCGCATCCTCACATCCTTCGCAATTCTGCAAAACTCATTTCCACATCATTCAGCTTGCACTCACTGCCAGCTATTCACTGGAATGATAGTACAGTGGTCATCCTACTGATAGAGTTGTATGACTGTGATGAAGATTATTCCTGGAGTTTCCATCACATGACTTGTCCAACTTTCCAACACTTAGTCAGTCAACACATTCATCCTTATGATGCACTGCCTTCTTAAACCAATTGGAAAATAAAGGTACTTGTCAATCAACTGAACAATCATTGACAGTCGTCAAAGAGACTTTTCCCTACCTGCTTTAATATTGCTATATCCATTAAAGAGAAATGTTCAAAGAAAATGACAAAAAAAATGTTTAATGTTCCTCAGATTTTTCTCCAAGATAACACACAGCACCGTCCTGAAAATTAATCTTCAATTCCTGGATACTCATGGCTAATCCTGGACTATTGGAGAGTCTGCAACTGTAAATACAAAATCCTAGACTAATACTCCAGAGATATGACAATCACAGCTTGGGGAATTTAAATTCCATTAACTAAATAAATCTGGGATAAATAACTATTGGTGATGGCCTAGTGATATTATTGTTGGACTGTTAATTCAGAGACCCAGGCAATGTTCCAGGGATCCGGGTTTGAATCCTACCACAGCAGATAGTAGAATTTGAGTTCAAAAAAAATCTGGAATTAAGAGTCTAATGATAACCATGAATCCATTGTCAATTGTCAGGAAAAACCCACCTGGATCACTAATATCCTTTAGGGAAGGAAACTACCATTCTTACCTGGTCTGACCTTCACGTGACTCCAGACCTATGGCAAGCTGGTTGAATCTTAACTGCCCCTGGGCAATTAGGAATGAGCAATGAATGCTGGCCTACCCAGTGATGCCCTCACCTCATGAATAAATAAAAACAAACCACGAATAACCAGATTATCATCAAACCCCCATCAGGTTAACTCAAGGCCCAGACAGAAGGACATCTGCCATCTTTTATCTGGTCTGGGTGCATGTGACTTCAGAACCACAGCTTTTACTGGCTTCTGAAGTAGCATCACAAACTACTCAGTTGTATCAAATGGCTACAGAAATGCCAAATAAGAATAAGAAATGATGGGTCCAGCATCAGCGTAGGTACTGGAAATGAAAAAGACACATCTTACTGAGTCATTTTTGAAAAGTCTTCAACACTAACATTTGGACTATTGTGCCAAAGGTTATGCCTAACATAGACCTACTAAGAGAGTCACATCCTGGACTATCCCATCACCATTCCTGACTGTGTCCTACCTTGTTAGCAGGACAGCTCGAGGAGAGGTGGTAACACAGTCGTATACAGTCAGGATGAAGTTGCCCTGGGATTCCTTGACATTGATTCCAGACTTCATGAAGTCTCATGATACTGGGTCAAACATTGGCAAGAAAACCTTCTGTTGGTTATCACATACCACCCTCCCTCAACAGATAAATCAGTACTCCTCCACATGGAACACCATTTGAAAAAAGCATTGAGGGTTGGTAGGCACAGAATGCTGCTGAGTTGGTATCTCAACAGGAGTAACTCAGAGGTACCACTGCCAATTGAGCCCTGAAGTGCATACCTTCCAAACTGTTCTTGCAGCAGGTTTTGAGGCAGGAACCTCCTGACCCTGTCCTCATCAATCCAGCAGAATCAAATTCATCTGTTTAACAATGTACTGGCAGTTGTGACTATCAATTTGTCCTGGCATAGACCAAGTCCCATCTTCACACTGAGGACATTGTCCATCACATTGTTACAGCAATGCCACTGTTCAAAGTTTTGGCAAAAATCTGTAGCTTGGGTTGTGGGTGAGGTTGTTGACTTGCTCGCCGAGCTGGCTTGTTCTCGTTCAGACGTTTCGTCACCATGCTAGGTGACATCATCAGTGGAGCCTCCGATGAAGTGATGTTATTCTAATCTGCTTGGAATTAATACTGTCCGGTCCATTATGGTGAATAGTGCCATTTCCAGTTTTGATCTGTATGGGTTCGTATATGACATCCAATTCTACATGTTTGTTGATTGCATTACGGTAGAGAACCATGCCTCTCGGAATTCCCGTGCATGTCTATGTTTGGCTCGGGCTACTGTGGTTACTTTGTCCCAGTAACCATAGGAAATGACACTACTCACCATAATAGACTGCACAGTATAAATTCTAAGCGGAGTAAAATAACACTGCTTCATTTGAGGCTCCGCTGAGGATGTTACCTAGCATGGTGACGAAACGTCTGAACGAGAACAAGGCAGCTCGGTGAGCAAGTCAACAACCGCAATACCACTGCGCTAAGTGGAATAGATTCAGATTAAAACTAACAACTCAAAACTGGATATTAATGAAGCACTGAGGGCCATCAACAGTAATAAATTTTACTTTGCCACAATCAGTATTCTAATGATCTTACTGTATCCCTTAGTCTACCATTAAGATTAAGCCAAGGGCCCAAATTAGTTCAGTGAAAAGTTATTATTTCATACGATGTGGACATCACTCACTAGGCCAGATTTATTGCTTATCCCTAATTGCTCGTCAGAAAGTGATGGTGAGAGATACTTGAGCCACTACAGTCCACATGACTTAGGTAAACCCACAATTTAAAACCAGCTTCCAAATCCACACCACGATCATCTGGACAAACAAGGGTAGTAGACACATGTAACAACACCTGCTGCAAGGTCCTCTCCAAGCCACTTCTCATCCTGACTTGGAAAAGTATTGTTGTTTCTTCAGTGTCACTGCGTCAAACACCTGGAATTCCCTCTTTAATGGCTATACCACATGGATTGCAGCAGTTCAACAGGACAGCTCACCACAATCTTCTTAAGAGCAACTACAGATGGACAATAAGTGCTAGCCCAGCCAGCATTGTTCACATCCCAATAGTAAATAAGAAAATAAAATGGTGCTAGGAAGACAGTTCAAGATTTTGACAGTGACAGTTAAAAAAAAACAGCAATATGGTTCCGAATCAGAATGGTATGTGACTTGGAGGGGAATTTTCAGGTGACTGTGCTCCCACTTATCTGCTTTACTTTGACCTTTAAGGTGGTGGAGGTCAAGGGTTTGGAAGACATTGTCGGAAGTTGGGAGTGCAGGTCATAACCAACATCTAACATATTAAACCATGAGGTGCCAACCTGGTGAAGCTACAACATAGGTAAATATGCCATCTACTCAAAGGAAGCAGCTGGTCACAAACAGAAAAAAATGATCCTATCAACATCCCTGATCAAAACACGATAGTGCTAACCAACTCAGCTATGAATATCAATAACAATTAAATTACAAATGAGGAGGAGATCACTATTGTACATCTTCATCCATTGTGGAAATTAAGAAAAGACTGAAGCTTTTTCCAGTAAATTCAACCAGAAGTGCCACATGGATGATCCATCTCGGCTTCCTTCTAAGATCCCTAGCATCACAAGAATTCAGTACATGACACATGATATCAAGAAACACGCTGCCCACAGGATACCAAGAGGCTGTAGGCTCTGAACAACTTGGAATTAGTATAAAAGACTTTCTCCAAAACTGGCTGCACTGCCAGCAAATCTATTCCAACACAGTTACAACACTAGCAGGTATCCAACAATGTGAAAGATTGCTCGATTATCTCCTGCCCACAATAAGCAAGACAAATTCAAACTAAACAGTTACTACCCAATACTTTACTCTCAATTATCATCAAACTGATGAAAAGTGCTACCAAGCTATCAAGCAGCACTTACTTACCAGCAACCTGCTCCCTGATGCTCAAGTTGATTTCTGCCAAGACCACTTATATCCAAATTTAATTAAAGTCTTGATCCAAAAATGGACAAAAGTATTGAATTCCAGAAATGAAGTGTTAAGTAGCTACCCTTGACATCAAGTCAGAATTTGACTGAGTGTGGTACGAAGGAGCACTTATAAAATTAAATTCAATCGGATTCAAGGGATAAACTCCCATTGCGTAGAAAGATGGTTGTGGTTGTTGGAGGTTAATCATCTCAGGCCACTGCAGTAGGAGTTATTCAGAGTAATCATAGGCACATCCATTCTAACTCCTTCAATAAAACAAAATATCACTTTTAATACTCTTCTTAATGAGAAACAATACCATTTAAACAAATGACAAAAATGTCACAAATTGTAAGTTGATATTATAACTAATACGGGTGGATGAGACAGTTTAGAATATTTAGGTGCATTGGAACATCAGAAAAATCACAAATAGAGTGTAACACAAATATATAAACAGGCTGTATTACAGAAAAGTAATACAGACCCACCCTCAGTTGGACATACTCATTTGCTGAATTAAGAATGTCTAATAATGTGCAACACCACATTTGACATAACCATTAACCTGTTTAACATTTTCTATTCAACATCACAAAGCTACAATTTTCTAAGTAGAATCTTACAATGATTACTAATTAATAAACTTCTCATACATTACAGTAATTGACATAAACAATTTATACTTTAATCCTAATGCTGAGATGTGAGAGGTTAAATTCTAAAAGCAGCACAACTAATCAGATGTACAGTATAGCATACTTAATGATGACCATAGTCATTCAATATGTTTATTCAATACTGATCAGAAACACACTTTGTGCCGGTAAATGTTGAGAATCGTACTGATGATTGGCAAGATAATTTTAAAATCGGCATATGGTACAAATTTCAATTGTACCACCAAATCATGCAATATTAATAAACAAATTGCAGTATTAGCATTTCAGTAGTTAAGCTGCAGGGCCGTCACATACTCAAGGGGTTGAAAGCGTTAAACATAACATTATGCACATAAAATAGCAGAGTACCAGAATAGCTCTAAGGAAATTCCAGCCACAGAGTCATTAAACATGAAAGCAGGAGACAGCAGTTCTGTAGGAGTTCAGACTAATCTACCTGTCCTTATGTTTACACCAGCTGTCCACAATGCAGCTATATATACCAGCTCCATTTTTGACTTGTTCTATATTTTTCTTACTTTCATTGTGATGCCTGTAAACACTGAGGCCAGATGTCACTGTTTCTGCAGTGAGGTTTGTGACAGGGTCAAAACAGAGCTTTCAAGACTCATTACCACAAAAAAATGTTAGGAAGAACTCAGAAAAAGAATATAATAAGTCATAAATCAGACATAAAACAAGGGTAAAAGGGTAGATCTGAATTATGAGGCCACATTTTCAAAGTCCTTGAACGTGTTGGAGGGACCCAAATCATGTTCACATTTCCTAGAGCTCCACGGTAGAATTTCCTCCAATTTTGTTTTCAGCCTGCCAATGTGCTCAACTGACCCGAGTTTACATCACAAATGACATCATTTGTCACTATGACTCATAAACATTATCCCTTGTTGTCTTTACCAAACACTCTTCAGTCTATGGTAATCTTCCAAAAGTCACTCCATTGTTGTCCTGTAGTGTGAGAATGCCATTACTTGGATCTGCTCTTGCCTATCAGATCATGGTCAAAGCATCTCCTATAATAATATTGTAGTCATAGCACTGATGAGAACCTGCTCCATCTTTTCAACTCCCCCCTCAAGCCTCCTCAGTTGCTGTGTTGTTAATATATTTTATGGTATCCAGTCCTAGATAAATGACAATCTCCTCGAGCGAAACATTGGGTACATAAAATCTATTACCTTGAGCTCTGACACAAACATCGTGCCAACTGATTCTGTTCTCTACCAATATAATAAATAATAAGTTGAAGACAACCCCTTGCAGGCTCAGCATCCTATTTGCTTCCAAGCTGATTTTGTATTCCCATAATCAGTTAATCACAAAAAAAAAACGACTTTCACCCGAATAACATCAATTTTCTGTACCACTGCCTTGGCCTATTGTTCTTTGAAATCTCTGATGTCCATGACTTACAACACACAAAGTCCTGCTTACCATCACCACCATGCCTGCTGACCGATAGTGGGTTCAGGTCCTCTGATGCTTCCTGTTTAAATTTTTCATCTGCACATTCAAATCCATTCACAGTTCCCTCCTACTAAAAGTTGAGAGTAGAAGTTGATGGTAAGGGATGGTTCTATGATCAGAAACATTTTTCCAGTGGGGATCTGTAAGGCTCCGTACTGGGGTCCTTGCTGTATGGTAATGTTTTGGATTTAAATATTAATATGATCAAGAAGTTTGCAGATGGCACAAAAAAATTAAGTGGTAAAAAATGAGGAGGATTGGAATAAACTACAGGAGGATATCAAAGACTGAACAGATGGGCAGGACAGTGGAAAATGGAATTCAACCTGGAAATGTATGAATTAACTTGAGGATGGCAAACATATTGAATGGTGAGACCCTGGAAAGCCTGAACTTCAGACAGAGCTTGGTCTGCAGATCCCTGAAGATAGCAGGTCAGGTGGATAAGGTGGTTCTGTCTATATTAGCCAAGGCACAGAATACAAGAGCAGGGAGGTTATGCTTGAACTGTATAAAACCTTGGTTAGGCTACAATGGAGCTCTGTGTGCAGTTTTGGAATCCATGTTTTAGGAAGGATGTGAAACAAAATCAGAAATTGCTGGAAAAACTCTGGCTGCATCTCTGGAGCAGCATCCGCAATATATTGAAATGATGTGATTGCACTAGAGAGGGTACAGAGGAGATTTATTTGAATGCTGCGTAGGCTGGAGGGTCTACTCGATAAAGTAAGATTAGATAAACTGTGGTTGTTTCCCCTCAAGCAGTGAAGTTTGAGATGGGACCTGATAGTGGTCTGTAAGATTAGGAGGAGCACAGACAAGATGGACAGGCACCTTTTCCATTAGTAGAGGGTCAATACCAGGGGGCATAGATTTAGGATGGAGAAGGCTCAGAGGAGAATTGAGGAGAAATTTTCTTTTACTCAAAAAATGGTGGGAGTCTGGAATTCACTGCCTGGAAGGGTGATAAAGTCAAAAACTTTTGTAACATTTATGGAATTCATAGATATTCATGTGTATGTTGCCGTAGCCTCCAGGGCTATGGAGCGAAAGCTGGAAAATGGGATTAATGGTGTCAGACTTTATTGACCAGTGTAGAAACGACGGACCAAATGACTTCTTTCTGCGCTGTACATGTCTAGTAAAATCCTCCAGCCTTACAAACTAAGAATAAAACTAATCAGTTTCTTCTACTTGTTTGTTTTCAAACTTTTTGCAATTTGGACTCAGCAAGCATAACAGGAAGGAAAATGTGTTTGTGTTGGAACAGAACAGAATACATGAGCAGCACAAGAATGTGAAGGAATGATCAATAAGCAATATATGTAAGATATTTTTGTAGTAAGCAAAAATATTTGTACCATTTTATTAAAATGTCTCCAATTAAATTTAAGCCTGTTGTCACTGAAAATTTTATAAACTGCAACAACTCTGAATTAATAATCAGTAATTGTGCCCATACTGTGTAAGAACTCTATTTCATTAAGACTAGCATGTGAACCTGCACTCAGTTCACTTAAGTTGATCAACTTGAATCTCATTGGCACTTATATATATCTCAAGGCTACACTAACAAAATACTCAAATCTGCCTTAGAAAGCACAATGGACATTGAACATATTCAATCAAAAGTATGAAACTACTCCCAAGCAGCTTCCTGAAATGTATTTTTTTTTGGCTTTAAGCCAACTAACTTAATTTGGTGATCATTCAAACAGATGAACCATGCAGGAATGCAAGTATTTACATGGGATAAATTATTCCTTGAAAAATATGAAGTTTACTAGAGTATAAAATTGAGAGTGGATTTCTGTTTTTTTTTTAACTTTTGCAGCCATTCTTTCAAGATCGGTGTAACTGGTACAAATGTTAAGTACAAATTTAATTCAGCGCAACTAGCATTTTCATTCTACTTTGTGACAGCATTAAGTTTATGTGGTTAAGTCTCAAAGGTGAATTGATCACAAATGGAGGTTTTTATTAATTGTAATAGCATCTAAGTCTCTGAGGAGGCTTTAAATATTAAGTTCAATCTTTTGCATACAACAACACAAATATATATGTTTTAGGAAATTTTTTGAATGTAATATTGTTTGAAATTATAATGAAACTGACCACTAAAAACCTGATCTCACATAGAATAATTTTCATCCCTAATTTTTCAAAGTTTTTTTCAGTGATGTAAAATTGGTTGAATCAGAGTTGGTGGATAGGCCCTGTGATTTTCTGTTTTTATTTTGTTACAAACCCACTTCAGCTCTATTCATCAAAGTGCATCAAGCTACCATTCTTAAATGTATCAACTGATAATTTTGAAGTGATCTTTTATAACTACATATTAAAATACTAACAGATTATGGATATGCACATAAACTTTGCTGATATACAGATAGGTTTCAAGAGAAAGTCATAGGAAACAATTCAGAATGGGTATAATTGACAAGGTGTAGAGCTGGATGAACACAGCAGGCCAAGCAGCATCAGAGGAGCAGGAAGGCTGATGTTTTCTGAAGAAGGGTCTAGGCCCGAAACGTCAGCTTTCCTGCTCCTCTGATGCTGCTTGGCCTGCTGTGTTCATCCAGCTCTACACCTTGTTATCTCAGATTCTCCAGCATCTGCAGTTCCTACTATCTCTGGGTATAATTGACACTGAGTCAAAGATTGCACACAAAGTGGAAATCTATTTTTCATGTTTTATGAGTGAGCAATTATGGACTATCAATTCATGTTAAGTTTTGTCAGGTTGGTTGAGAGGAACAATGAGCAAATGGATTCTGAATATTCTTTCCTAAAATTAAATGTTTCATGAAAATGCTCCTGTGGTTTGAGATTATTATTCTTGTGTAAATGCTTCTCCAGTGACAATAGTTCCGGTTCTAAAAATAGATAACAGACTTTATTTCCTTGGAGTAGAAATACCAGCCATGAATATGATGGAACACAGCATATTTGCCTGGAGGGTGCATCTGCGACAATACTCAAGGAACTTGACAATCTGGCAAAGAATTCTTCTTTGAGCAGTATGCAATTCAATGGATTAAACCTCCTGTTTAACACTCTAATGTAAATAGTAAGGATTCTGAAAGAGTTAACTTTGATGCTGCATTAAGCTCCACTAAATTGATGGATGTCAGTCTTTGGAAGAAGGCAGAGGTGATCTGTATGAGTTCCTGTGTTCCACATCACTCCTGTCAGTCCAAAGTAATTCTGCCTAGCGTGTTAACGTACACTATACTTATTGTTATCGCTCAATAAACTATCTCGTTATGTAAGGCAATGGTCTCTTTTGTTAAGACTCACCAGAGATCTATCTTTTATCACTGATAAGTAGACTGCCCCCTAAACCAGAAGAAGGTAGGGAACTACTCAATCAGTAGACAACATGGTGATCAATTATGGCTGACAGGATTTGTTCCTGAAAAAAAAAAGACAAACTCTTTTCATGAAAAGTGAATTTACCACATTAAAATTATTACTCCTCTCGGAAGGTAGAAATGGTCAGTTAGGGAACATTGAAAGTAGTAGGTCTAGTTAGAGGGATTGACGCAGTCTTCTGAAGCAAAGAGTGAGTCCAGACAACCGTGTTGCCTACCCAGTGCAAGGTTTTGCGGTATCATCTCAGAGCTGAAGATAAACCTGCAGTGGGGGGGGACCAGCTGTTCTGGTCCATGTAAGAACTAAAAACATGGACAAGACAAAGAAAGAGATGCTGCATTGTCAATATGAGGAGTTGGGAATCAAAATAAGAAGGAGAGCCTCAAAGGTTATAATCTCTGCATTATTACCCAAGTCACACTCATATTTGCAGAAGAAAAGTTAGACTAGAAAGATGAATGCATTGCTCCAAGACAGTAGTGCGAGAAATAGATTTTGGTCTGTAGGCAAAAGCTCCAGTACTATAGATATGAGACCTGTACTGGTGCGACAGTCTCTACCTGAACTGTGCTGGGGCCAGTGTTCTTGAAAGAGAACCAGGGAAATAGACAGGATTTTATTCCAAATAGTGGGGTCAAGAGAACAAACTTGGAAAAAGATGTGATAAATCAAGACTAGAGATACGGCCAAAGAGAAAAGGTAGTAATATGGGAAATGATAAACAGATTGTGATATGAAAAGTTAGAGAGTAAACCAACAGAAGACTAGAATTTATAAAAACAAGATACAAGACTGAAAACAAAGACTCTGGTTAGAATTTTTTTGGGCCTGATTGACATCAACCATGGTGCAATTTGTGGCAGAATTTGACCAAGAATTCCAGCAAGGCTGATCTTGACATCAGAACAACAGGCTGCATTTGCCGAGAGTCAAGTTGGGCTTCTCACTTGGCAGTGGCAAGTTGCCAATTAAGGGGATTATTGTTTGTTAAATGCCTTATGAACACCACAATTCACCTTATTAATATTCAGCTTCATATCTTCCCAAACGCACCAAACAAGCTGGACATCGAGATTTATCAACATGTTAGTTAGAGCGGGTACCTGGCAACCTCAGCTTGGCACTGGCTGATGCCAGCCTTCATGTCGATCAGCATCTCTGAGTACGATCCATGGCTACCAGCTGCATACAACCTTTTCTGATGAAGGGTCTAGGCCCGAAACGTCAGCCTCTCTGCTCCTATGATGCTGCTTGGCCTGCTGTGTTCATCCAGCCCTGCACCTTGTTGTCTTGCATACAACCTTCGTTCACAGCCATTGGCATCCTACATTTGCCAACCCCACATGATAGTTATGGAACCTCTCCAATCCTCATGCAAGTCACTCAGAAAGCATGGACTTGCATTGCTTGACATACCAGCAGTGAGCATTGAAAGGCTGCTGCAAAGACACTTTGCATGCAGGAAAAGACACCCAGCTCAAGGATTGAACCAGACTGTATCTTCGGTCAGCATGCTTGCTCTCCTATGTCCTTATCCCAATGCCCACACATCAGGCCTTTTTAACATCTGGTCTTTTGCACAGACACAAAGACAGACTGTCTGTCATGTTTATCACCGGGGTCTGTCTGGAGTGTGGTTGGGAGGTGGAGGAATGCCACAGCAAATATGTTACTTGAACATTAAAAGCATGTGCCAGCTACCTGCATGGCAAGCATGCTGCACATTTATTCAACCAAATGGTCATGTCTGAAAGTGGGTAGGGCCTAATCCTCAGTCCAATCAAGAGCAGCCCACTATCTGTCAGGCAGTCATGGTATCGTCAGTCACAGGCAGTGTCTGTAAACAGTCCAGAGCCTTGCCCAGGTCACTCGTCTGCTTGGGCCGTTCACATTCAAGAGGTCCTTCTGACTACAGTGAAGGGAGTAGGCAATAGTCAGGCCTGGTGGGTCAACACCAGCGATACAGGTATCTGCATCCTCAGTCAGGAAGCTGTACACACAGTGGTCAGCAGTCTGATCAGTCAGGTCAATGGATGCTCTTGAAAGTGGTCTGGGGCGAATACAGTCCTGGTGATTGGTGCATTGATCACTGAAGAAAATGTAAATGGGGACCTATAGGAGCAGCAAGGAGCGGAAAGATCACTGCCAAAACAGGTGGGGAATAAAAGATGGGAGTAGCAGATGCTAGGGACAAGGATAGTGATGTGTGGAAATTCAAGGTGTATGGGGGGTAGGCAGTACAGCATTGAACGACTTGGCAGGCTATGGGAGCGGAGTTCAGTGGCAGTGAGCATCACTGTTGCCTCCACAGGGGAGCCTAGAGGACAAGGTTGTGCACCATTGAGGTGTAATGTCAGTGCTAATGGGGAAAAGGGAACGGCTGAAGTTGAAGTTCAACACGGTGCCTCTCCACTTGGGTGGGAAGAGATAGAAATGTCCCATTGCGGTAATGCCAATTAATAGGAGACATTGAGGCTCCAGCATATTACCTAGTGACCTGACGGTGTCCACTGTGAACTACATTCCCTGCCATCATTCTCTAGATGTGAAATGAAACTAGAAAATGACTGGTACAATACCCGCAGTCGGGGGAGAGGAGGTGGGGGGGTGGGAGGGTGGTGGGGGGTGTCAGTCTCAATTTGATGGGTGAAAGCACTGAATTCATGTCTACTGGAAGTTACGATATTAAAGGGGCAAATACATGAAGCAGGCATTTGTAAACTGCAGCTACGCTTCATTTGCAATCATCTTATCACTCACATGCAATAGCTCCAAAGTCAGGGTTCAAATGCCGTTCAAAGGCAATTTCCATCATGCCTTCATTGTCTCTGCAATTTAAACACTGGCATTGCAAGAATGCTGAAATTTACAGAAATGACTTAGAAAAAGAGGTGAACACTGTTCCAAGGCAACCCACTACTTGTGCAACTTTCAATAATGCCACAGGAGATGGAGACTATTATTTTATGATCTTATATGTAAGTTTGATCATCGTTTACAATGAATTCAATGAGAAGTTCAATGACTGATGTGTATCTGGGATGAGATAGGAGTCAGAGCACAGCAGGCACTCCCTTTTCAATACAATGTCGCTCTACTGGTGCATCACCATCACCAAGTTGGTTCACATGCTGAGCCTGAAGTTGAATGAATGATGGAGACTTGACACTCATTACTGGGATGTTGCATGCTTCACTGTATGGAGGACTGCATGCAGCTTTCATCTGCAGGGCATTCCAACACTGACATCTAAGAATCCTTTTGACTCCTAATGCTTTAAACAAGGTCATTTCCTACCAAGGGTCCTTCACCCTGCCCCTGATGGGGTGTTGGTCACAGTAGCTGCCTTCCTAAGGTGAAGGTGGGTGAAGCAGAACCTGGGTCAAAATAAAGCTCAAGAACAGCAGCATGTCATATAGGACAGGAGCACCCAGCTTAGGGACAGGTCGCAGGTGCAGGGTTATGCATGGGTTCCACAGGAGAACCACCGTTATTTGGCCCTGATTCTGTATTTTGGGGATGAGTGAGGAATTATGCCTGGTACTAGAGCAGGACCTGACTGCTGCAGCAGTGGGAGACCACCCTGCTCCAGTGGCTGTGAAGTGGCACACTCCAGGCAATGACAGGTAACTTGCGTGGATTCTCTGAGCCACACACCCACATATGCATCAGGACAGTGACCAATGCAACCTCTACAAGATCAGACTGGTTCATTTGTTTTTGTCATGACAAAGTAAATGCTGTAGCCTAGGCAGTAGGAATTTGGAACATAGCTGGGTTCTCCCCAGGTGAAAGATACAATCACTGCAGACACATAACACTGAGACCATCATATAATAATGCTTCAAAATTCATCAGTAGGAAAAGGTTCCATTGCATCCATGGTCAGATGATCTGGGGATGGCCCTCCAGTATAGTCCACATCATCCTAATGTGATGCACAGTTGAAGCAGGTAGTGAGGTAACGTGAGACAACAAGGTGCAGGGCTGGATGAACACAGCAGGCCAAGCAGCATCATAGGAGCAGAGAGGCTGACGTTTCGGGCCTAGACCCTTAGGAACTGGGAGAATAGGGCAGTCTCGTTCTGACGAAAAGGACAAGGACATTGGGCATCAGGGAGCTCTCCTTGTGCATGACAGAGCTCAGCAATGGGGGACATTACATGCTGGACAAGACCCGACTGACATATGTTTCCAGTAGATAAGAGCTCAGTGCAACAGACCA
Source organism: Rhincodon typus (assembly GCF_021869965.1). Classification (NCBI taxonomy): domain Eukaryota; kingdom Metazoa; phylum Chordata; class Chondrichthyes; order Orectolobiformes; family Rhincodontidae; genus Rhincodon; species Rhincodon typus. Next base: position 46,849,031 of record NC_063340.1, on the reverse strand, counting down.
TGGAATGTAAAATCACTTTTGATCAAGATGCCAGCATTTGGTTTGCATTTTTAGGGTGAACCTCTATTTGTTTTGTTTGTGATTTATTTTTACTGGTTGCAAAGCACAGCTTATTTTTGGATTTTTCTGATTGTTTGCCTGTACGTGATATTCTCCTACTGAACAATGACAAGCTGCGGGTGGGCACTGGGGACAGAGTGCCACAGGCAGAAAGAATTCATCTCTATTGGTGAATGTCCAATGAGTGAGACGTTGTTTCAGGAACAGCGCATGGTACAATGCAGCTAGACAAGGGATAACCACAGGGATTGGGTAGATTTTTAATGAGGTGAGCTTGGCAAAACATGACAAGAAATATTGCTAGGCCTCACAGCACAAAACCCTCAAAAAAAAACACAACTCTCATCTAGCCAATAAAATGTAAATTTTTACCCTCCATATCTGAATGAACAGAGCATTTAATACCAAACAGATGAACTGAGAACACAACTAAAAATAAATAAGAGCTGGTAGACATTATAGAGAAATGGCTGCGGGTTTATATGGATTGAGACCTGAATTCTGGCAGGTACAGGACAGATTGAAAGGATTGGAAATGAGGAACCAATGGAGTAGAAGTTCTGTTATTTATGGATGATACAAACAAGATAGAGAGTGAAGACCTCAGATTTTGTTTTATTCATTCATGGGATGTGGGCGTTGCTGGCTGACCAGCAGTTATTGCCCACCCCTAGTTGCTCTTGAAAAGATGGTGGTGAGCTGCCTTCTTGAACCACTGCAGTCCACCTGCTGTGGGTTGACCCAGAATGCCATTAGAGAGGGAATTCCAGAATTTTGGCCCAGCGACGGTGAAAGAACGGTGATATATTTCCAAGTCAGGATGGTGAATGGCTCAGAGGGGAACTTGCAGTTGGTGGCGTTCCAATATAGCAGCTGTCTTTGCCCTTCTAGATGGAAGTGGTCATGAGTTTGGAAGATGCTAAGGACCTTTGGTGAATTTCTGCAGTGCATCTTGTAGATAGTACACATGCTGCTACTCAGCATCGGTGGTGGAGGGAATGGATGTTTGTGAATGTAGTGCTAATCAAGTGGGTTGCTTGGTCCTGGATGGTGTCAAGCTTCTTGAGTGTTGTTGCAGTTGTACTTATCTAATCAAGTGGGGAATATTCCATCACACTCCTGACTTATGCCTTGAAGATGGTGGACAGGCTTAAGGGAATCAGAAAGTGAGTTACTTGCCACAATATTCCTGGCCTCTGACCTGGTCTTGTAACCACTCCGCTTATGCAATAGGTCCATTTGAGTTTCTGGTCAATGGTAACCCAAAGGATATGTATTGTGGAGGATTCAGTGATGGTAATGCCATTGAATCGAGAGACAATGGTTCAATTGTCTTTTATTCGTAATGGTCACAGCCTTGCATTTGTGTTGCACAAATATTACTTGCTACTTGTCAATCCTGGAAATTATCCAGATCTTGTTGGATTTGAACATGGACTGCTTCAGCATCTGAGGAGTTGCGAATATTGCTGAACATTGTGCAATCATTGGTGAACATCCCCATTTCTGACTTTATCATGGAGGGAAGGTCATTGATGAAGATGGTTGGTGTGAAGACACTACCCTGAGGAACTATTGCAGTGATAGATCATCCGCTCAGCACTTCTGGCTGAAGATTGTTGTGAATGCGTCTGCCTTGTCTTTTGCTCTGATTTGCTGGGCTCTTCCATCTTTGAGGATGGGGATATTCGTACAGCCTCTCCAGTGGGTTGTTGAATTTTCCACCAACATTCATAACCAGACCTAGCAGAACTGCAGAGATCAGATCTGATCTCTTGGCTGTGGGACCACTTAGCTCTGTCTATCACTTGGCTACTTATGCTGTTTGACGTGCAAGTAGTCCTGTTTGGTAGATTTGCCAGGATGACACCTCATTTTCACATATGTCTGGTGCTACTTCTGGCATGCCATTCTGCACTCATCATTCAACCAGGGTTGATCCCCTGCCTTGATGATAATGGTTGAGTAGGGGATATGTGAGGCTACGAGGTTGAAGTTCTGTTGCTATTGATGGCACTTGAGTTGCTAGATCTGTTCGAAGTCTGTCCCATTTAGCATGGTGATAGTGTAACACAACATGATCTGTATTCTCAATGTGAAGGCGGGACTTTGTCTCCACAAGGACTGTGCGGTGGTCAGTCTTACCAATGTTGTCATGGTCAAATGCATCTGCAGCCAACAGATTAGTAAGAATGAGTTCAAGTATGTTTTTCCCTTTTGTTGATTTCCCTCACCACCTACCGTAGATCCAGTCTAGCAGCAATGTTCATTAGGATCTGACCAGCTTGATCAGTAGTGCTGTTGCCATTCGTGGTGGCAAACATTGAAATCCCATACCCAGAGTACATTTTGGCCACCCTCAGTGTTTCTTCCAAGATTTGTTCAACATGGAGGAGCACTGATTCGGGTTAGAATTTCCAGGTGCAGGTTCACAACCTGAACCAGACTACATCTTTTAAGGGCATTGTTGAAAATTGGAAAGCCTGGGAACAAATGTAGTAATCCTGGAATCAGGACACACCTGTCATTTTTAAAGGGTTCCTGAGTTATCTCAGCTTGGCGAAAATCCAAACCAATGTATCTCCACAAACTAGCGCATAGACTTTTTTTTTCACTTACAGACATTAAAGTTATTAGATAATAATGTAATTATAATTGACTCAATTTACCACCCAAGCAGAAAAAACTGTAATTTCCAGCAAGAGTCAGTTGAATTTAACACTGGCAATGACCCAAAATACCCAATTAGAAGTTGTTCTTATTATTGAAATCCATTGCTTTGTTGAGGTACTTTATGAATGATAATATACCAAAATGAGACAAATGAATCACCAGTAGTGAAGCATGGGGCGGGTACAGAACAGTGAGCATGCTGTGCACAGCAGGAATTATTTATTCTTGTGAAACAGATTTAGAATCATCAAGTATTACTGAACAGCTCTCCCATTAATGTTTCCCTTAAAAATTAGAAAAGACAAAGAAAAGCTGTGTTTTTTATGTTTCACTTTAATTTATTCACAAAATGTGGACAGCACTGGCAAGGCTAACATTTATTACCTGTCCCTTACTCTCCTTATAGAGGTGGCAATCAGGGCTGCATTTTTTGGTGCAGCTTTCTTGGTGTAGATGTACACCCAGGACTGTCAGTGAGGGAGTTCCAGCATATTAACCCAGTGAAGGAACAGTAATATAGTTCACTACTACTCACTAATGTCCTTCAGGGAAGGAATCTGCTGTCTTCACCTGGTCTAGCCTACATGTGACTCCAGATCCACTGCAAAGTTGTTGACTCTCAAATGCCCTCTGAAATGGCCCAGCTCAAGGGCAGCTCAGAACAGGGAATATATGCTGGTCAGCCAGCGATGCGCATGTCCCACAACTGAATAATAAAATCAACTTGAGGGTGGTGCTTGATTTGGAAAAGAACTTACAGGTACACCCATATACCTGCTGTCCATGTCCTTCAAAATGGTGGAGACATACATTTGGAAGGTGCTATTGAAGGAAACTGGTACAAAAAGCTTTTTATATTTTCACTATAAAAGATTTCTGCTACTTAGTTACAACTTAATGAAGTGTAGGAAGAACACAACACATTGTTCCCAACTCTGTCCCAAACAACTTTATTGCTCTTTAGTGCAGCTCCAACTACATTATTTTGGTACTCGTCTTTCCTGAGAGGATTATATAAATGTGACAACACTCATGTTCAACCCAAGATCAAATTCAAGAAATTAGTTGTGTCTTCAGTATTTAGAATATTGCATTTCTGTCTTATTGCAATAAACACCTTTTTCTTCCAGGAGGACAAATACAAATTTGCTTGGAAGCATCAGATTAAAGCATTGGTAACTGCTGGATGATATCAGTACTTGGGTTAAAGACTGAATTGATGGTGTATTGATCCACAAGGGAACTGAATTAGCATTATCATTATGTAATATGAGTAAAGGGTATAACAACGCTCAACGGTACCTGCACAACTTTCTAGGCAAACAAAGCAGATACACACATTGGATTAGACTTACTGTCTCACATACTGAAATACAGTGAAAAGTACTGTTTTGCAAGCTACTTGCAGAGTTGCTACTTGTTTCCCTGAGAGTATCTGCATTACAATAAATGTTAAATTTCATCTGCTGACTTTTAACCAATGCAAATTAACAAATTTAAATAATGTAATCTAATGCATATTTATTTTTAAATCTCAGTCTTGCAGCCAGATCAATAGCTAATATTATTACTTTGATACTGCAAGATCTTTATACCCTACAACTGCCAACATTATAGTTTTAGGTGTAGTCATTCTACACAGCTACAGTCTGAGGACATTCACAGCAACTTTGCAGTAGATCTGTAGTGGCAGCAGCTGAAGAAGTGCCATCAACATTCACAAAGAAAGGACAAAAGAGCAATTGAAGACCTCTACCCTCATGAGGATGAAACCAACGTCATTACTTTTATACTTTGTTTGGTTCCATGTTTCTTGCCAGGCATTATTCCATGTCTTGCATAAATTGTGTAATTGTTACTTCTTATGAAGATTATATATCCTTGTTTCAGATATCACCCCTCCTCTCCCTGTCATATTGCACATTTCGAATTTGTCCAAAGATGATAGTAATATATCGGTGCATTGAATGTGTTCTCAGAACATCTAACATGTGCTTATCTGAAATTAACAAGGCTTTAGCTGGTTGTTTTCATTTGCAGTGATTCATGATAACTATACAATAAATCTACCAGATGATTCAAACAGCAATCTTCCTCTGGCAGTTACCATATAGGACACTATGTCTTGGCTACAATAAGATATGTCTTTGACAAAATAGGAAGCTTAATTTATATTTTTAATATTCTCTTTGGTCCTTTCTGATATAAAAAGAAAAGAAAACCAAAGGGAGTGAAGTTATCTTATTCAATGGTATAAATTAGGGTTCACAGCATGAATGAAAATCAGATCTTGCCTCTGCAGTTTATGGGTCCCAGAAAATATTTACCTTGTAGGTCCTCTATTCAGCAGTGAATGGTTGTCTAGTGGCAGCTGTTCAGGGTTCATCAGAAGAATGCAATATGCCTCTTGCAATTGTTCATTCATTTTAATCCAGATAAGGTACATTTAGGAAAATAGGAATATATGAAAATAGGAACAATGAAAAAGGAATAGCAGGAATAGATTGTTGCAAAATCACTTAAGAACTGAGCAGGTAAATGAACAAGTAGCCAGGATGTCAAACATGAGGTTAGCAGCCAATATCAGTCAAGGTTATATCATGATACTGTAAGGTTATATTGTTATGTATTTTCTGTAAGAGCAAGGACAGAACTTCTTTAACAGATGTGGCTGATGAGTAAACCTATATTATATCTTCAAATGAACAGAATTTACCAATCATGAGGGATAACTTTTTGTTAGAAAAGCGCAAGATGACAGACAGCATTTGGTCCCTCAAACCTGTACTGCTATTCTAGATATCATCAACTACTTCAATGCCATTTTCCAGGGCTAACCACTGAGTTCTTTAATAGCTAGAAAGCTTTGCCTTGAACAGACTCAATGCTGAATGCTACAGTCCCCTTGGTTGAGAATCCCAATGATTGATTACTCTCTGAGTAAAGAAATTCCTCCTCACCTCAATCTTAAGTGGTTTATGCCTTATGCTGAGACTGTGTCCCCGATTCAAGAACCCTTCAAAAATTCTGCATCCACCCTAACATCTTCTAAGTTTCAATAGGAGTTCCACCTCTGTTTCTTCTAAACTCTAGAATAATCAAACCCAGACTCCTCAATCTTTTCTCATAGTCTCACCATCCCAGAAATTAGTCTTTTTTTTTATCTTCTGCAGCACTAGCTCCACAGCAAATATATCCTTCTTTAGGTCAAGGGAACAAAAATGCATATAATACATCAGTTAGAGTCTCACCAAGGTTATACGCATTAAGCAAGGCACTTTATACTGGCACTCAAATCCTCTCACGATAAAGGACTAAATACCTTTTGCCTTCTTAATGGCTTGCCTTACCTGCTTGTTGATACATTTGTTAATTGCGCTGGATGAACAATATGGTATTCTGGATCATTATCCCCCTTTCCCCTTATGTTGCTATTCTCCCATGGGCTGAAACTCTCATTTTGTCTACAAATTTTAATGTAGGCTTTGGTCTGTTAAGTCAGAAAATAATACATCATCTCCTATTGACCCAAAGGACAATCATATAGACTTGAAAACTCTTAAGCATATTTTCCTTCATGTCCTGGAAACTCGAGGAACTGTTGGTATTTTAAACATGCACGGTCTCACGCACATTGCTGAGAGATGTTACCAATATTCCCAGAACATCTCAGATGGTGCGCACATTCATATAAAGGGATCACACACTGAAGGTTGCCTGGAGGAACTTAATATCTTGCTTGAGTGTGACACAAAAGTTGGAAGATGACATCCTATCCCTTGCCCAACAGCAACTCTTGCCAGGAACTGCACTGCGTCGCAGAATTCCTGGCCCACAGCTAATGTCTTGATTTCATAGTCTGGGCTTTAAAAATCACAATCCCTTTCCCATTATAGCAAGGGGTGGATGCAAGCATCTCTTTTCATTGGCTGTATCTTGCGATGCCCTCCTTCCACTCCCTAATTCTGTGCATTTGTGCTTGCCGTATCACCCCAGTACTGGCCTCTTTAAGTCACTATCTCAAGATTATAAGTGCAAATTTTACAGATACCGCTTGCAAGATCTCAGTTGGAGTTTTCTTCTTAACTTCCTATACTGAAAACAGACCAAGGATCCGGTAAAAATATGATAGAAATTCATTAGTAGCTGGTGAAAATTATACATTGTTGCAAAAGAGTGATAGCTTCTGCAGGATGACACTGTGATGCCAATTAAATGAAGAGGATAATTACATTATGAGACAAAGAAGCAGGGTCACGCACTTTGTGCAATGTTTCTTTCTGCCTCACCATCTGAAACTGTTCCAGGTCTCCTTCTACCCATGATATTGAAGGTTAGCTCTTCTGTGCATGTGGGGACTTGAAATGATTTAATCCCCACCTTCTCTGAAGATTCTCTTCCAGGCACTGTGTTTATGTATATATGTATATATATATATTACAGGAGATAATGAGATTGTGTTAGTGAATGGATTGAAGAGTGAGTATCAATGTAAAAGGTAAAAAGGCTTGGCTGGTGCCAGAAGAATTGTCAGTGGTATTAACAAGGTAGATGTGACACAAAGCATTAATAATGAAAGCAGTGGTAGGGAATGCAAAGTAGCAGCTGGGAGAAGAGCCACTGAAAAGTGTTATGATCATTAGCTGTAAAATCTGTGAAACATTGGAAGCAAAATCTTTCAGCAGTTTTCTCAATCATTTCATGGGAAACATGAATTGTCCATCTCTGAATTAGAGATGGTGGGGATGAGTTGCCTTCTTGAACTACTGCGGTCCATGATGAGTAGATACATCCACAGTGCTGTTAGGGAGCAAGTTCCAGAAAATGACTCAATTGCAGACGAAGGAACAGCAATATAGTTTAAAATTAGGATGGTGGTTGGCTTGGAGGAGAACTTGGAAGTGGTGGTGTGGTACTCCATCTGCTATCCCTATTCTTTAAGGTGATAGAAGTCTAAGGTTTGGAATGTGCCATTGGAGGAGCCTTTATAAGTTACCTAGTGCATGTTATGACTGGTATGCATTGCTCCCTTGTGTTTTTAATGAAGGGAATGAAAGTTGAAGGTAGCGAATGAGATGCATATCAAGTCACTGCCCAATAAATGAGGCTGCTTGATCCCCATGGTGTTAAGCTTCTGGAGAATTGTTGGAGCTGCATCCAGGAGTGTTTACTCCTGGTTTATGCCTTGTAAATGATGGCAGACACTGGGAAATCAGGGGGTGAGTGATGCATCACAGAAGTACCAGCCTCTGAACTGCTCTTATGACCATAGTATGTATATGGCTGGTCTCGTTCAGTTTCTCCCACTCGGATGTTGATAGTGGGGTTTCAGCAATAGCTATGCCTTTTATATCAAGGAGCAATGGCTATACTCCCTCTTGTTTGAAATGGCCATTACCTGGCACTTCTGTGGCGTGAATGTTACTTGCTACGTATCAGTCCAAACCTAGCTATGCAGTTCCAGCTGCATGTAAACACAAGACGCTTCAGCATTTGAAGAGTCATAAATGTTGCTGAATGTTATGTAATCATCAGTGAAAATCCCTGTTGCATCTGATCTTGTCATGGTAGCAGGTAAATGATGAAGCAACTGAAGATGGCTGGACTTAAGATACTACCATATAGAACTCCTACAAGTTTTGCTGGGACTAAGATAATTTACCTCCAACAACCAGAAGTATCTCCCTTTGTGCTAGCTATGACACCCTTCACATGTTTGAAGAAATGACTAAATTAGTCAATAGTGAATGTCTATGGACATGATTTATATGGACTTCTGTAAGGCAATGGATAGAATACTTCACAAGAGACTGTTAACTAAAATGGAAGATTTTGGAATTGAAGGCAAATTATTGACCCAGTTAAGAAATTAGCTACAGCAAAAGGCAAATTAGAGATGGTGGGCAAGTACTCTAAAAAGTAGGATGGATGTGATGCATGGCATTCTGCAGGGGCTAAATTGGGGCTTCAATGTATGCTATATTTAGTCAATGTGGTATTTTGTCTACTGAAGAAAATCCTAACATAAACTTCAACGTTATCTTCTGTATTTGTATTACAACATGATTATATCATCCATTAAAAGCATTGCTGAGGATGAATAAAAGAACTCCCCAAACCAAAACACAGCCCTTGAAAAACAAAATGTAGTCATCTTTAAAAAGTCTTAAAAGATAACTTTGCTAAAAAAAGGTAAATATTTTGAAACCTGCTTTCAGTGATGTCCACTTTTAACCTATTACATCTTTTATGAGTCCAACTGATTTCGTATGGCTGTCTTGCCTCACAACACAATGGAACAAGTCCTGTGTAAAGACAGGACCATGTCTCCACAAGGACTATGCAGCTCTACCAACATTGTCATGATCAAATGCATTAATAGATTCACAGAGATAAGTCAAGAAAAGTTTTTCCTTTATTGTTTCTCTCATCCCCTGCTGCAGACCAGGTCTAGTAAATATTTTGATTCAAGGCTCATCCAGTTCAATCAGTGGTGGTATTACCGAGCCGGTCTTGGTAATGAACATTGAAGTGCCTTGCTCAAAGTAAATTCTGTGCTCTTGCAGTCCTCAGTGCTTTTTGTAATAATGTTAAACATGGAAGAATACTGATTTATTGGATGAAAGAGGGCAGTATATTACCTCACATACATTTGACTGTGTTGGAGATATGAGTCAGTGAGTATGACTGTATCAGGCTGTTGTTTGTCTAGTTTGTAAAACAGCACCTCCAATTTTGTTACAAGTCTCCAGATGTTGTGGATTTTTGCAAGTAAAAACAGAAACTGCTAGAAAAACTCAGCAGGTCTGGCAACATCTGTGAAGAGAAAGCAGAGTTAACGGTTTAAGTGACCCTGATTCAAGACTTTTGCAGGGTCGACTGAAGTGGGCATTCCTTTGGCATTTCTAGTGCCAAGATGGACAGTAGTGGTTCCATCTGGTTTTATTCTAGACCATTTCAGAAGGCAGCTAAGAATCAACCATATTGCTGGGAATTTGGTGTCAGATGTAGACAGGACCAGGTAGAATGGCAGATTTGCTTCCTTTAATGCCGTTATTGGTCAGTGCATTGAAAACAGGAGTTGGGAGGTCATGTTGCAGCTGTATAGGACATTGGTTAGGCCACTTTTGGAATACTGCATCCAATTCTAGTCTCCCTGCTATAGCAAGGATGTTGTGAAACTTGAAAGGGTTCAGAAAAGAATTACAAGGGTGTTGCCAGTTTGGTGAGTTTGAGCGAAAGGGAGAAGCTGAATAGCCTGGGACTATTTTCCCTGGAGCGTCGGAGGCTGAGGGGCGACTGTACAGAAGTTTATAAAACCATGAGGCGTATAGATAGGATGGATAGCCAAGGTCTTTTCCCCAAGGTAGGGGAGCCCAAACAAGGTGGCATAGGTTTAAGGTGAGATGGGAGAGGAAAGATTTAAAAGGGACTTAAGGGGCAACTTTTTCACACAAAGGGTGATGCTTGTATGGAATGAGCTACCAGAGGGAATGGTGGAGGCAGGTAGAATTACAACTTTTAAAGAACATCTAGATGGGTATATGAATAGGAAGAGTTTAGAGGGATATGGGCCAAATGCTGGCAAATGGGACTGGATTAACATAGGATACCTGGTTGGCGTGGATGAGTTTGACCGAAGGGTCTGTTTCCATGTTGTACTGCTCTATGGCTCTATGACTGTATGAGTTAATCATCATTACCGATGTTTACTTGTTGAATTCCAGTTTCTTCAAAAATATTTGTTCAAGTGCCACAAATTTCTTTGGTGGCATCTGAACTTGTATGTTTCAAACATTAGCACAAACCTCTGGAGTGTCTTGTAAAAATGACCCCATGCTTCCAGTTGCCTGCCACGTTGATGCACTATTGTGTTCCCTGGCTAATATTTCTATGTCAGGCATGCTGCAGCAAGGCTCAACAAAAGCTGGAGGAACAATGCTTTATCTTCTTCCGAGGTACCTTACAGCTTTCATGTTGTTTACCCTTTCTCCCACTGTCCTAGGCCCTGCACTGAATGGGATGCTCCCTGCACAAACAACCCATTTTCAACTGTTCACACTTCTCATTAGCAACTCCCAGCATTTATCACTCTCTCCGCTTATCATCAGCTATCTCTCTGCTTGCCTATCCCTTTCTACTCTCTCTAATGGGCTTCATCTTCATATACTCAATTCACTCCCTTCCCCACCCAATAACCCATTATCAGCATAAGCATCTCTGCACCCTTTCCCAGCTACCTTCAGTTCTTCAGCTCTAGAAACATTAACTGTTTTCTCTCAACAGATATTGCCAGACCTGCTGTGTTTCTCAAACACTTTGGATTAATATTTCATTAATGTTAACACACTAATACCATTCAATTATGCACTACACCTGGGGTTAAACTTCTGTCAGTTAAGACCATTCTTATCTGGCATTGTATACTGGGACGCAACGTTGCCATTGACATTGACATCCACATTCCTCTGGTCTTCTATATCTAAATTCAGGCAAGTTAAAATAACAAAGAACAAAATCATATCATGAGATCTCAACCATCCAATTCCATTTGGATGTGCTGGCTTAATTTTGGCCCTTTGGTATCAACGGGAAAAATAAACATTTGAATCACAAATTAAAGTGGTTCAGAGATGACCCTGTAATCTCCTTGTTGAGCTCATTGAAAATAATTCAAAGTACATTACAAGTTTGATAGCTCGATTATTTTGGCCTCCTTTGCCTATCACTTTATTCTTTCCTTCTCTATTTCTCTCTCACTCGTTCCTCTCTGTGTCTCCCGTAAACCACCCCCCATCCCTGACGGTTTTCCATCTCCATGTATTCTATTCATTCACCCCACACCCCCACCTCATCAGCAGGATAACTTTCCCCACTTTTCCTACCTTTGTCCACCCACATTCCAGGCCCTGTCATGACACGGGCTGCTTTCAGAACAGCAAATCCATTTTCAACTACTGATGGTCCCCATTATCAGCTTTTTTTTTTCTCCTGAGCATATGATCATCCACCTCTTTGTCTCGCTAACTGTCATTGCCTCTCTCTTTCTGGGCTCCATCTCTGCCTATCCATTTATTCCTTTGTTCCTATTCCCCTCTCTCCCAACTCCCTATCTTCAGCATTAATATCACCTTTTCCTAGCTGTTATCAGTTCTGAAAAAAAGGGGATCTAAATTTGAAACATTGACTCTGGTCTTGTTTAAACAGTGGAAATGGTTTGAAAATCATATTCACTAGGTTACACTGTTAATGTCTCATTTCTACGCATCCAGCTACAAACTGACAGACACTTCCTGGAACTATTGAGATCACAATTGCAAAAATGGATGCAAAGCAAAATGAGCAATGATGTCATGCAATACAACGCCGCCTAATTTTCGAATCACATTGTCTACCTAACAGTGAAAATTAGCAGTATTGAAATTGACTCTGTGTCCATAAAGTTGAAACATTCAAGGAATTTGTGTCAATTCCATGCAATCAAGGTCGCTCTTCCAACTTGCAAACTACATTTTTAAAGATTCAGACTACATTTTTATAGAATCTAACTGAAAATACACTTAGATTGGGCCAATATTGCTATTAGGAATTCGCATTAATTCAAATAACTCTTTCCTAATCCTGTCACTCGCGTATGTTTGATCCTTTTAGTGAAGAAACACAGGTACCATAATTTGATCTATCTGAATTGCAGCAGTTTCATAATCCAAGAAAGTCGAAAATGGCTTTCAGAGAACTAAATTTCAAATCACTCAATAATAGTGCAGTCACATTTACTTCTCTATCTCTAATGAACATATTATTCATCCTTTTGTGTACAGATGTTCATATAGCTGTTGTGTATCAATGCTTGCGTTGAATAATCTTAATAATGTTGATACCTACATTTTATTTTCAGTTTTCTTTTCAAAGTGTAACAGATGATTATAGCACCGCGCACCTATCGAGTTCTGCAATTTTATTGAGTCATTTGTACCTGCGTGTACATGAGATCTTGAAAAAAAAGGGTCACATTAAGTTATTGATAGTATCACAATTCAGCATTTGTGCTCTGTACAACAATAAGCCTTGCATTGGTGGATTATGTGGCTGCTCCCAAACCTAGTATGCCCATGAGAATGATTCCCAGTCTCAGCACTACCATCATGCAAAGATGCCAATTCCAAATAATCACACTTGAAAAGGAGGGGAAGAAAATGGAGGAAAGGTTAATTGCCAAAATGTTCTGCTGAAATAAAATGGATTCGGAAAGAAAATATATTACACAATCTATTTAAAATCTTGGTCTGGATTTGCAGTTGCCAATGTGGTTGGGAAGGGCAGGCATGGTTCTTGGAGAGTGGTATTTACTTCTGGCACTCTTGAAATGCGACACAGTTTTCAAGGAAGGACAGGGAAGGAAGCGAAAAACCAATTGCATTCATTTAATACCTCATTAAGGTCTCTGAGGAGCTTGTTAACAGGCAAAAGAATGCAATTTTCAAAGCTGAAATTGCCAAACCTGAACAGTCTGGTTCACATTTCCAACTAGGGATCACTGTTCCAAAGTCGGGGGTTGCCCACTTAAAGCAGAAATCAGGTTTGTTTGTCTCTCACAAAAAATCACGATTCGTTGGAACGCTCTTCCTGAAAAAGTGGTGGAAACAGAGTCTTGGAATATCATTAAGGTAGAAGTACACAGATTCTCGCCAAGCAAGGACGTGAAAGGTCATTGGAGGATGGCAGGAATATAGATTTGTGGTTACAATCAGATCATGACCTTATTAAATGGTGGAGTAGGCTTAGGGACCAAGTGACCTATTCGGGCGGCATGGTGGCTCAGTGGTTAGTATTGTTGCCTCACAGTTCCAGCAACCTGGATTTGATGCTAGCCTCAGTCTGTGTGGAGTTTTGCACATTCTCCCCGTGTCTGCATGGGTTTCCTCCAGGTGCTCCGTTTCTTCCCACAGTCCAACGATGTGCAGGTTAGGTGGAATGGCCCTGGTGTCTATAGTGTTCAGGGATGTGCAGGCTAGCTAGGGTAGTCATAGCAAATGCAGAGATAGGGGTTCAGGTCTGGGTGGGATGACCTTCAGGGGACCAGTGTGACCCAATGGGTGCCAAATTGCCTGCTTTCATACTGTAGGGATTCTATACTCCTGCTCCTTGTTTGAATGTATGTAGTGAAGTCGTTGATCCTCTGAAGTACTGCAAGGAACAGAAGTTCCAATATAAATGACCAACTTTGTTTCTTGAACTCTGCAGGCAGCTCTTATCTACCTGAACATTTGGAATTATTAATTGAGCACCAAGTGTACTTCTGGCCCAGTTAAGAAACCTAAATTTCAAGACATCATTGTTCAGGGTTGGGATATAGAGATTTGTCAAGCCAAGATCAGAAATATGGTCTCATATGTCTATAATATTACACTCACCTAGCATTACTTAGTTAGCATGGAACAATGAGACCCTGTTTCTCTGAAAATAATTAACCACAAACCAAAATTACTGGCAGAAGAAGATTTAAGTATTACAATTGTGACGGGAGGAATGTACTGATAGGAATGTGCTGATAATCAAGGCTCACTACTCCAATAGTTGCACCTTAGTATAATTGTGTTGATGCAATTTCCAGAATGGCAAATTGTTTCTCTTTTATATTGATGGGTGCCTCTTCGGACTTTGGTGAAGACTACTCCCCTATGACTTTGAGTCATGGCTACATGCTTGCCAGCTACACGTGAACTATATTTATGACATTAGGTTCTGGCGCATGAAGCAGGTGTGAGACTATTGTGGGGAATGTTGTCGTACAACAAGATGTACAGCTCCTTGACTCAGGACTGCTCACCAGTAAGGCAAGGGCCTGGTTGTGTGACTGAGTTAATAGGCAAGCAAGGCATGAATGCTATGAGCACACAAGTAGGTGCTAAGTAAGTGAGCACTAAAGCAGCAAGCAAATAGCCCTGAGATACAATCTTGGATTCAAGTCTCTGAATTATAGTCAAAGTCCAAGTTTTCAGGTTTACTAGCTTGACAAAATATTTGTTATTTGGAAACTCTGTCAGTTTCCCAGAAACAACTTCTCAGAGAGAGGGTAGTGTCATGCAGCTCCTGGGATGTCAACTTCTACACTAATTCTTGGGTCTGTAGAACAGAACTCAAAGTCCAGAAAGAATTGCAAAGCAAACATTAACATAGGGGCTTCTAGACTTCTCAAAGCATCATTTTTCTAGTCGTTGAGACAATAAACTCCATCTCATAACTCCTTGAAAGTTGTGCTGATCTATCTCTTCAAAATCACTGATTTCCCACAAGAAAGCAGGTAACTTGCAGCACACATTAAACTACTGGCAGAAACACAGAAATGGCTGGAAAAACTCAGCAGGTCTGGCAACATCTGTCAAGAGAAATCAGAGTTAACATTTCAGGTCCAATGACCCTTCTTCAGAACTGATGGTAGCTAAGAAAAAGTTGTTTTTTGTGCAAAAAGGGAGCCTCTAAAATGTCTACATTTTTCCTCAACCCCAGGATTCCCGCAGTAGCATAGTTGACAGGGCACTCAGCCGGGCCTGACCCACATTTTGGCTCGGCGTGGAGTTCTTCCAACCTCAGCATGGACCTCCAACCTCGAAATGATTCCAAAGTGGTCTCACAGCCTTGAGGTGAAGCCCAGTGCAGTCTGAAGTCAAGGCCTGGTGTGGGTTAAACGCCAGCGGACTGGGTTGGAAGGACTGTTATTCTGAACATTTTATTTCTTTATTTTTCTAATTATTCCTATGATCAATAATGCTGGACTTTTTAAATTTATTTATTTTTTCTAATTTTTTTTGCCCTAAGAATTGTACTTAAGAATCTGTACCTAGGTACTTTTGTACCTAAGATGATGTTGTAAGTGGCAACTTGTAAACTTTTCACAGTACTTATATGAGTACATGTGACAATAAAGCTAATTCTAATTCTAATTCTAATTCTTTTCTCTATATAAAAACCAACATCTTCATGGCTGACATAGTAAACAAGTTTTTTCTCAGCTACCAACAGCTCTGAAGAAGTGTCACTGGACCTGAAATGTTAAGTCTGATTTCTCTCCACTGATGCCATCTGACCTGCTAAGTTCTTCCAGCAATTTCTGCTTTTTTTTCTGATTTCCAGCATCCGCAGTTCTTTAGGTTTTTCATTAAACTGTTGATTTCAGTTCCCGATAAATTACATGGTAAAATCCTTTTCAATCCAGACAATGTGCAAAACTGCAAAATTTCCAGGTTTTTCCAGATGGTCCTTCAAAATAAATATGCATTTCCAACATAAAGCATATTGTTGTATTTTATTTTAAACTTTCCATCTTCCTATGTTATCCTATGTGCAGCAGTCTCAAACTGTAAAGCCCCTTTATTGTTTCCAATTTAAATGCTTCTCATTTATCATTTTCATAGAACTGTACATGTTCAGGCACTAGTCAGAATGCATGTCATTTAGAATAGTTAAGCATTCAGTGCCTTTTTTGTATGAATATGTTAGACAATGACTTGTATTAGAACATTAAATGAGACAGACAAAAAATATAGCTTCCTCCAAATTGGCAAGACGGGCAATTTTCTTCACTCATTATTCATCTTCTTTTCTTGTGTGATAAGACTATACAATTTTCACTGAACTGTGCTGAATACATGAAGTGGAATCAAAACTATAATTGGTGGGTGTTACTGGGACTCACAGCTAGACTATTACAAATTTCAGTGATTCACTCAAGTTAAAACAAAGACTTTTTGAGGCATCTGGATGACACCTCATGCTGCCTTCAGTAGCATGCTAAAATACATGAATTGATAATGTTAGCAGTAAAAGAACAAAGCAGTGCAATGTTTTATAATATTGGTATTTACCCTTTGAGAACTTGTTTAAATCCATCATCAGATGGTAGGATGAAATTCTTCACTATTGACTAAATGTACTTGCCTACACTATAATGATATGGAAAATCTCCACCTGGCAAACATTAGTCCACAGTTAGAAAACTCCAATCATTTCAATGAAATGGTGGTCTTATTGTTCTACTCTTTCAAATTATGGATTTATCCAATTATAGCTCCTATAATGGAGGAACTGTACTGTCATATGTATGCATATATGTGTATCGAGAGCCCTACATCACTCAACTGCACTGCAGTCAGTGAATCAATGTAGTGTTCTACAGCAAATGGTGAGACCTGGAGAAATACACTTTATATCAGCTTTAGCGTTCGTATCACAGAAATCTGATTATTTCAAGTTTCTGGGACCAACAGGACCTAACATTAATTGATCTTAATGAAACTGAAGAAGTGGACTTAATGAGCTAAGAATAAGCTTTACACTGGTTAAACTTATTTGGAATTCTGAATGTGCATACGAGTACAGCTACGTATAGTGGAAGAAAATACATGTGACCACTAAATTATCATTAACTAACGTAAAGAATTTCAAGTCATATACTTGCATATTGTTTAAAAACTATGAATGGGAATTGTGTTTATTGCTTTTTCACGCCTTGGCACCACATAAAATTACCTTCTCGTGAAAGTCTCTTTGAACTAACTCTGGAAGTATTGAAAGTGATTTGTGAGCATTTTTAAATGTGGGTTTAGGTGTAGAAAGGAAATGCCACAAGAAGCCAGTAACAAACTAAAATATAAACTTGGAAGGATTTTATAGACTTCCTAGCTGAGATAATATCTGATAAAAATGGATATTCCCAACAATGTGTTAATTTGTCTTTCTACAAAATCTGAATTCTTTTTCTCATTATATAATGACTAAAATGACATACAATATTCCAGTGCTTGGTGCAGGCTCAGTCACTTCCTATCTATTGCTATTCCTCTGGCCATACAATCAAGATTCTACTTGATGCCTGCAGCATATATTGTCCTGATAGCTACAATTATGAGTCTGTGTGTACCTCAAAAATACATCTCTGATGTCATTCTGGTAGAATAACATGAGGAGGAGATTGGACATCTGTAACACAAGAAGAGGATATAGAAAGTAGGAATATTACTGATCAAAAAAACCATGAGATATTATTGGAATGTTCAAAATCCTAATCAGTACACGATCTCAAATATCTTAAACACCCTAGAAAAGACAGCTAAAATAACATGAGCTATGGCAGGAAACAAGAAATGAAATTTCAGGTAAATACATTCCACTGAGGAAGAACTTCCCCCTTCCAAAGAGGGGTTGGAGAAGGTGGCAGGAGGGGCCGAGGACTGGGTGGGTTGGTACAGGGGAAACACCCATTTCCCTCTCATCATCTCAGAAATTAAATTCTGGGTGGGAAGGCCTGTAATTGTCCTTTCCAACTCACCATTAATTAAAGCTCTTAACTGTTCCTTAACTAAGGACCAATTAAGGGCCTCATCCCACTTTGACTATAATGACTTCAACTCGAGATACCTCAAGAAGGAGCCTACACAGTTGATAAATCAGTGTGGATGAGCTATTAGTTTGGGGTGGGAGGTCCCTTGCTTTATATTAATTTGTGTAATACTGAGGGGTTCAACCTGGAGCGGGGGATGGGGGTGTTGTGTGGAGGTGGGCACTGATAGCTGCACTTTGCTCTCACTTCTGAATCCTATGTTCCCTTTTCCTATGTCCCCAATCCCAAATCACCCCTTCCTCATGAAAAACCATACTACTTTTCTTGTTTCTCATCCTGAATCTGGATGTGCAGGATGCTGTGGCATTGTTGAGTCCTGGGGATGCCCATCTCTGACTGGCTAGCAGCTCCAGGTGAGTAGGAATTCCCAGTCTGTCTTTGTAATTCCAGCAGAAAGCTCACTAGAAGCCAAACAGTTCTCTGATTGACATTTGATGCCAGTGGGTTTTCTGAAAAAGGTAGGCCATTGGTTTCTCTCTACTAAACACTTCCCCTTTCAAACTGAGTCCGAAATGGAATTATTACGCCTTGTCACTAATATGAGAAAATAACATCAAAATTGCATAGGAATTGTGCAGGGACAGGTTACTTTAGACAAACTCAATCATTTACTTTTAGATTAAGAATTACAGGATGATTGAATAAGAAATTGAACGGAATTTTAATACAGTGTTAAATGGATATTGTAAGATATGATATCTGCCGAACCCAAATCCTATTCAGATTTATTACAACACTCTTTTGATCTTTTGCCACAGGGATTTTTTAAGCCCTTTTCACAAATTAGACTGTCATTAGACAAGGGAAAATGCTCAACTATATTCCAGGAATGATTGAGGCTTTCATGGTCGATTAGAAATTGTTTGTTTATGTCTCTAATAGAAACTAACAAGCATCAAAGCTGAATGGAGTGCCTACTTAGATCCATGTGACAAGCTGCCCACTGAAAATTCTGCAGGCTACACATGTTCAAAAATATTCATTTACGGGCGAGGATGTTGTTAAAAACGTCACATTCACTGCACATCTCCACTGTCCTGAAAATGTGGTATGCTTTCTTCAAAGGTAAATTAAAATGTCTTTATAGAGACAATCCCAGAATTAGTGTAATTAATATATTACTGTATGCAAGAATGGTTCTTATCCATGCAAGGAAGAAAGAAGAGGAGGTAGATGAAAAGGAAGGGACTGTTTGTGAAGAACCTATTTTCATATCAGCAACATGAATGAGTGAATGATTTTTTGAATGAATGAACCATTTTATTTCACTGCATTTTCCTAAATAGATGTGGTAAAGTGCTTTGTCACCACAAATTGGCACCATTTTGGATTACAGGATGAATAAAAATAAATTAATTAAATAGAACTTCACCTTCTGTTCAATTTACAGAAAAATATGAAGGCAGAAAAATAAAACATGGATGCCAGTTCATCAGTTATCAGCAACCCCATGTCTCCCTTCCATCTTCAAATGACTATCTTACCACCCCTGTTTGCCCACAATGGAAAATGTAATGCCCACAAGATACTAAAATGTTGAAATAAATATATAAATGAAATTGTGTCATATCACATACTGAAATTGCCCTTATGTATTTCATTAGTGCCTGTCTTCTGTGTATTTTTGCTACTTCCAAAGATTTTATACAGAACTATCACCATGGCCGCAGCATGATCAGCACAAAGTTACTGACTTTCACTGGAGAAGACGGCAGGAGTGCCTGAAGGATGGCCCAAAGAAACTCTGAGCTTATAAAATCCGGATGTGAACACAACCAGCTTGGTATTTGCGGCAGCATTCTAGGCGGACTGATAGGTATTGATAGAAGGACTTGTGGGAGTGAAGAGTGGGAGGGGAAACACTGTTTCCCTGATGGGAGCAGGCTTGTATTCCACGGAGCCATTGGCGTTCTTCCAGGGCTACACCTCAACATATTAGTCATCTTCAGGGGGATGTGTTGCTGGATTGCTGTGACATCTGCATGTATGTTTGTACATGCTTTCAACTAAGGTCACAGCAGTCTTAGATTTCACGAGATCTAAGTTTCCATTGCAGCATTCAGAGAAATCAATAGATACACACACACACGTTTATAGTAACTGCAGTTAAAAGTCGTACAGTCATAGAGTCATTTGGATATACAGCACAAAAACAGACTCTTTGGCCTAACTTGTCCGCACCGACCAGATATCCTAAACTGATCTCATCCCATTTACCAGCATTTGGCCCATAATCCTTCTAAACCCTCTTCATATATCCATCCAGATGCCTTTTAAAAGTTGTAATTGTACTCACCTCCACCACTTCTTCTGGCAGCTCATTCCACACATGAACCATCCTCTGCATGGGAAAGTTTCCCCTCAGGTCCCTTGCAAATCTTTCCCTTCTCGTCTTAAACCTAGGCCCTCTAGTTTTGGACTCCCCTACCATGGGAAAAAGATCTTGGCTATTCACCCTATCAATGCCCCTTGTGATTTTATAAATATCTACAAGGTCACTCCTCAGCCCCCGATGTTCCAGGGAAAACAGCCCCAGCCTATTCAGTCTCTTCCTGTACCTCAAACCATTCAATCCTGGCAACATCCTTGTAAATCTTTCTGAACCCTTTCAAGTTTAACGATATCTCTCCAATTGCAGGGAGACCAGAATTGAAAGCAGCATTCTAAAAGTAGCCTCATCAATGTCCAGTTTGTAAACTTGTACATCGTCCTGTAAGAGAAGGGGAAGTGTGTTCATGAATGGCAGGCATTTTGTTTGGCTGATGAAGCTGTCATGGTTGAATAGGTGGCTGTGTGCACATTTTGTGAAGCATGGGTGTTCGGTTTGCAGTAGTGCTGAGTGTGTGAGGGTGCATTGGTGGATACATAAGTGAAATGTGTCCTGATTGAGAGTTCATTTGTTATGAATGAAGGGGTATGATTTTATGTGCAGTATCTGGTGTGAGGAGTGCAGGTAATGGTGTCATTCCGACTACAGGCATTTCATCTTATGCATTTCAGTCAATATTTGAAAAGATTGTATACCAACAAGCTGTATTGATAGTTGCCACAAATCATGTGGCTTTTGGTCTTGGGCTACAGATAGAATCATGCCTCTGATGAATATTTCATTACCTACAGTCATTCACCACCATTTGGGAAATTCAAAAAACTTTCTGTTTAAAGATGGGACAATATAAAAAGATGATGATGGAGTTTCCAGATCATCTGTCTCCATGTTTCTATCTCCAAAAGGAAAAATCAAAACTCGATCTGTGACAGATGAAAGTGAATGGCTGCTATCAACCTCCCATTATATTGGACGCTAAACCCCCATTCAATCTGGACTGAGACGGCATCAGAAATGCTCACCCACATCATGCGATATGGAATCAACATGAACCCACCATACCTTAAGTAAGTAAAGGAATATGGCAAAACAGCCATATTTTCTTTTCTCTTTTGAAAACACCAGCTAAGAGCTGTTTGCATGTCGGTCCAACATTATCATCGGAACTTTCGGTTTAATCACTCTGAGGACCTGACTTTGAAACAGTGGCAAGATATCAACAAGGTAAGTACTGGATCTGTTCCAGTTTCCAAGTTCACCCGAGAAACAATCTCTCACATATTCGACTATAAGCAACCTCCAGCTTGCTGGGAATCCTTCACTTTACAAGACCTTCATTTCAACTTCACACCATCTGTTTCATTCAAGAAACCGCAGGCCTGCTATGTGGGAGGTCAAAGATTGCAAATCAGAAGCCAGGTCAAATGCAATCTGTAACAGTGTTACCTTGACCCGTATTCAATTTTTGTGTGTTTATGTGTGCACATATGACACTGAAGGGTGATGCTCTGGTAATTTGGGCTAAGTGTTTAAGAACAAATAACTGTCTTTATTTTAAACTCATCAATATTTTCTGTTGACATTTTAAACTGAAATGCACACTTCAAGTACCAGAAAAGACATACTTCTTTCCATACAAAACATATGGATTGCAAGCTGTAAGAGAGCACACACATTCTGTTCATGACGATAGGCTCTGGCATTTGAAGATGGATCCACTGATGTTGTCCACTCATGAGAACATTGAGCATTTTGTGAAATGTTTAGGACCTCTGGGATTTATCTGGCATTTATTTAACCTCACTAGCTAACAACGTTAATAGCTTTGTGCATATGTTTATCCTAGCATGCTGCACATACAGGACATTTCTCCTCATCATCTTCTGCACCAAGACTTCAGTGCAGCACTTAAAACCGTGGAGCCCACTCTTAACCATGTTATGCTGCTCTCAACATTACCCAATGTAGATGGACTTCCTGCATTACTTCCAGCATTTGCTTCAGGCTTCCCCATGCTGATGCATTTGCTTGGGCTCCCCCATGCTGATGCATTTGCTTGGGCTCCTTCATGCTGATGCTTGTAGCCAAAATATAGTCAGTGCTGGCTGCAGATAGCAGTTATACTAATGACCAGGCAGCAGGAAATTGGTATGCTGCTGCATTATATTGAACAAATACAGGGTAACTATGCCTCGCGAATCTTATACCTATTTTGAAGGACCATACAATTTTGATCCCAAAATCTCTTACGTTAGTTCCAAAACTGAAAAATATTTGCCATTTGCTTCATTTTACAGAATCTGACATTTAAGGAGGTTGCCTTGGTATGAATGAATTTCTATGTGAAATATAAACAGAGAACAAGAAGTTTCAACAGTCGGTTCTAGAAATGTATGTGATATTGGTTGCAGGCTACCACAAACATAACGAAAAAGTACTTTACATAAAATGTAACCACTTACTTGAAGTATATGCAGTGCCTTTCCTGTGTAAGCTGCTGGCACATGTTGTAGGTATGATATTGAAGCAACACAGCACTGTATGTCTACACCCCACATCCCCCACCGGCCCCCACCACCCCCTGACTGTTCAGTGCTCCCAACCATGACAAGCTGGCTGTCTTTATCAATACATTAAAAAGCAATGTAAGCCACAGAGAGTGGCAAATTCCAAGTGCAAACTGAGTGACGGCTTAGAAATCAATCTAATAGCCATAAGATATATTCAATTTAGATGCGTAAGCTGCGTGTATCCCGGCATACAAAGTAACATGGCAGAAGCCTGGAAGTCATAGGGCTCCCTAAGCTCCAAGCTGAAGTTGTGTGAGGGTTAGATTGAGGACAGCCATGTTGATGTAGTGAGTCTATTGGTTTGCAGATGCTAATGTGCTTGGGTGAAGGCTGCAGGAGCACAGTGTCCATGGAGCATGCTGGGACATTGTGGTGAAGATAGAGTTGGCCAATGGCCAGGACAAACATGTAGTGATGTGTGGCCACCAAATCATTTCTCGGGGAAAGGGAGAATTGCAAATGGAGTAGAAAGGCAGCCAAGTTGGTCTAATAATGATATGCAAATGTGTAGAAATACGGGAGTTGCCACTCACTAGTGAGATTCTAAAGCTTAAGGGAGAAAATGGGAATTGTTTTCTTAACCATAAAATTCTGATTTTTTAAAAAATTCTTGCCATATTTTCACAATTTTCTGCCCTCTGTCTTAGTTTCTAACATTTTTATTCAGAATTTTTGCCCTTCCAATGGCCCGTACCCATGCGCTGGCATATGTTCTGGTACAGAATGTGAACTAGATTATTTCCTCCAAGATATCTGTACGTTCTTCTAAATGTTTAATTAGCTGAAACCTAGCCCTAATTTTAGACTAATACTCCCAGTAGGAATAGGGAGGGTTCAAGTCAGATTATCAACTTTTACCCTGTCAGATATTGAACATCACTGACTTCAGCAGGATATGAAAGCAGGAAGTATGTAAAATGCCATCTGATCTGAACCTGCACCATTTCTGCCAGGTGAGTCACGTTAAAATTACTCCATTGAGGTTGATTGCCATTTCATCTCTCGCCATCTGTTCCTCACAGAAATTTATTTATTCTTTTCCCAGCGTGAGTTAGGAGCAAGATACTGGAGGATGATTAATGTTTTCAGCTTTGATCTAGAATGGTTTGGGCATTCCAGGAGAGGAGCAATAGAGTATACAAATCTGATGTGAACAACAGTATATGAACATCAACAATCAGATTTTCCTCACATCCATTGGCATTCCATATACTTTAACAACGTTACATGCCAAATAAAGAAGTTTGATTTGTTCTTCTACTTGAAACCCTTCTCCCATACTTTTTCTATTACTTTCAGCCACATTACAAAAATCAACCACAACTTGCATTTAAGTAACAAAACCTCTCAAGTTGCTTCACAGAACCATAATAAAATGAAGTACAACATAAGATACTGACACTACTATATTTTTATCCCAGAGTGCTGACCTTCAAGGTTCATGTCTGGCAACAGTTCCTGCAAATGAGGCCAATTCATTGACAGATGACCAAAAGCTTAATCAAACAGGTTAGGATTTAAGGAGTGTTTTAAAAGAGGAACGTGAGGTAAAGAGGCAGAGAGCTCTAAGGTGGATATTACTAAGCTTGGGATCTAGTCAACTGAAGACACAACTACCAGTGGTGGAGCAATTTAAAATCGGTTGCACAAGAGGCCAGTGTTAGAAGAGTACAGATTTCTCAGAATCTTGTGTGACTGGAAGATATTACAGAGATAAGGAGAAGCAATTCCATTGAGGGGTTTGCAAAGAAGTATGGAAATCTTAAAGTAACATGTTGCTTGACTGGGATCCGGTTCACAATTCACCTGAATTGTGATGGGTAATGGGACTCGAAATTAGTTTTGGACTGCAGAGATTTAGATGATCTCTAGTTCATGGGTGGTAGAGTGTAAGAAACAGCCATCCATGCCTTAAAATATTCAAGCTTAGACATACTGTATGAGGGAAATAACAAAACAGCAGCTGAGACCTGGTGAAGTCAGGTGATATTACAAGGTATGCATAAGTATTGATCAATAACACAGTATGTGCTACAGATTGTACTGAGGAGGATTGTTAACAAAATATGTATTTTACTTATGTTAACACCTTTTCAATGGTGCATATGTTTAAATTGTTACAAGTAGAATTCATAAAATACATCACAAAATATTTACTAAAGATAAGCTAGTCAAACGTTGATCATGGAAATTAATGAATTGTGTCCTCAGTGTAATTTAGTGAAAATAAGGCAAGTCTATATTAAGCAGGGGAATCTGATCTACTGATTCTCAAGCCAAAAGATCAAAGAAATAAATTTGCTCCTGTGTCTCCAAACTGATACCTATTAAGATCTCCATCACCTGGGATGTAAATGAATAGTATCAAGCAATGGCTGAGTTTTTGGTCCCTGGTCAGGTATGCAGAGTCAGGAAAATTCATCACAGGCTGAACACAATCTTGAACAATGGACACCTGCACTTCTGATCTGTGTTGTGGATATGTGGTTTTGCATTAGAAATTAGCGCTGGTGACCTTACAGGAACCACAAAGGCTGCCAGGAATGAAGGCACGCTGGCTGGATGGCCTGTCTCAAGGATCTGGCACTGCGTCCAACATTTAAAAATATAGCACAATTGATGAAAGATTCGTCCCCTCATAATCTGTGCTAACTTGTGACACTAAATGCCCTCTACACAAACCATCTTCCTGTAATAGCCATCATACTAATCTATGTGCTTCTACCCACACCCATTCCCTTTTGTAACCCCCTTGCCAAGGTACACCACACTACCAATCCTTCATTGCCCTACTACCTCCTGTGCCAATTTAGTGCCAGGTCATACCAGCCCATGCACCTATCCACCAATCTTTGTCTTTACAGCTGTCATGCTAACTCATCTCATCTCTACCCTGGACAGATCAAATTCAAAGTCAGACTGAAGTAGAGACACCTGAAGATTTACATGGCCGGCCGTCTTCACATACCGTACATGCACAAAATCCAGCCTGCCCCTGTTCCCAAACATGAAAACAGGTAATGCCTATTGGTAAATAAGTAATGTAAATAGAAAAGAGGGAATATATGGGGGAGGGAATTGGAATTTCCAATCACTTCCACCATTTTAACAACAATGAAGTGCCTCGTCGATGGGGTGAAAATCTAAGCCAATGTTTCCATCAGGTTTTGTTAAAATACAACTGGATTGACAAAGTACTCATCATTTATTCAGTTAAACAGTTTGTGGTTTTATCAACATGAAAGCAATAATTTCATACAATCTAGAAATAGGTTTCATTCATATTTTTCCGCTAAAGAATAGGTGTTTCAAAGCAATACACAAAATCTTGTCTAGAAATTACACAAAAAGGGAGGCAAATCAGACAAAGCTTTTTTTCTTCTTAATAGCCACAACACTTTAAAAATGTTAATGTCTTAGCACAAGAAGAAAATGTCCTTCAAGTCTTTGCAGGATTGATAATGTATTTTCACCCAACATTTTAAAATAGTTTTGCAAATCTCGTTGCAAAAAGATCCTCATTTTTTTACTGAAAGAAGAGTGCTTTTTGGAACAAGAATGCATTTCACTTGGTCAAGCATTTTTCACGGAAGATCTTAAAACAAGATAGAATGATATATAAAGGATCTAATTTTCAAATAATTGTTAAAAAATGACTGGATTTTTTGATATTACAATTTGTTATTTGATATAAAAACAGCACTATGCTATGCAGATAGTAAACTATAAAAAGAAAACTATTCATGTATCTATTGGCTAATAGTTATGTTAAGCACCTCACATTGGAATTGGATCTTGTGTGTCAGAACCTCTAAGCTGAACCGAAAGAAAAGCTTAAAAAATGCAGAAATGCATTGCCATATGTCATATCATCCTGCCAAGCATCACTGATCTGTGTATTACAAATGTCAATACTATATATCTCACTGAAACATTTATTAATATTCCCCATAAAATGAAGTCCATTATATCCAATCATGTGTATTTCTCAATTAATGAGATGATCTCAGGTTCTACTCTTTAAGCTGACAGTTTGAAATATTTTTGTCACTTGTACAGTCAACTGATTTCAGATATTTTCAAAGGATATGAGAAGACATGTGAGCTCTGCATGCACTAAGAAACAGCTAACCACGGGATCAGGTTGCCTAGAAACAACCTGATTATTACTGCCCACAGTGGGTTAGGAAGAAACTTTACCTGTTCCTTCAGGACCATTTGTCAAGGTTCATTAAAATAACACAGAAGAAAATAAGCACATTAGTGCAGCTCCTAACAATAAACAGCATTGGCCTTTTAAACTGAATTTGAAACACATAGGAAAGAAAACACAATCGTTTTGGTGCTTTATAAATCTTTGTTTTTTCTTGGATGAAAAAAAATCATTATTATGTTACTATACCTCAGGCACGTTTTAAGAAGAAAAGGGAAAACACTAATACCATTCCCTGAAAATTACGTATGAAAGCTTTGACAGCTGTCATCCTGTAAATGCCAAGGGCAGGAAGACCATCTAATAATATGTATCTGTATTCCACTACGGTTCTGCTTTAGGTAGTGCTTGCATTTAAAGCATGACTTTCATTCAGATATCACCATTAATATCTACTTTGAAATGAAAACCAGTTTGTTTCATTTCACTCTGACAGCAAAAAGACCTCTTTTCCTGTATATTGGGATAAGAAAAACGACTGTAGTGATATTGTTACAAAAACAGATGCAATGTTCTTTGTCATTTACATAGATAATTCAGATGTGAATACAGGAGGTATGGTTAATAAGTTTGCAGGTGACATCAAAACTGCTGGTGTAGTGGACACTGATGAAGGTTGTCTCAGAGTACAGCAGGGCCTTGATCAGATGGGACAATAGGCCAAGGAGTGGCAGATGGAATTTAATTTAGATAAATGTGAGGTGCTGCATTTTGGTAAAGTTTTATCAGGGCAGGACTTATACACTTAATCATAGGGCCCTGGGGAGTATTGCTGAACAAAGAGACCTCGGGGTGCAGGTGTATAGTTCCATGAAAGTGGAGTCGCAGTTGGTTTGACACGCTTGGTCAGTGCATTAAATATAGGGGTTAGGACGTCATGTTGCGGGTGTGCAGGACACTGGTGAAACCACTTTTTGAACACTGTGTTCAATTCTGTTTTCCTTGCTATAGGAATGATGTTGTTAAACTTGAAAGGGTTCGAAAAAGATGTATCGGGATGTTGTCGAGATTGGACGGTGTTAGCTATCGAGAGAGGGCGAATAGGCTAAGGCTTTTTTCCCTGGAGTGTCAGAGGCTGAAGGGTGGCCTTTTTGAGGTTTATGATGAAAGGCATGCATAGGGTGAATAACCAAGGTCTTTTTCCCAGTGTAGGAGAGTCCAGAACTAAACTGCATAGTTTTAAGGTGAGAGGGGAAGGATCTGAAAGGGGCCAGAGGGTAGTGTGTGTATGGAATGAGCTGCCAGAGGAAGTGGTGGAGGCTGGTACAATTACAACATTTAAAAGGCATCTGGATGAGTACATGAATAGGTAGGGTTTAGAGGGATATGGGCTAAATGCTGGCAAATGGGACGAGATTAATTTAGGATATCTGGTCGACATCGACGAGTTGGACCAAAGGATCTGTTTCTGTGCTATACAGCTCTATGACTCTACTGCAAAATAGATTTTGCTTCATTGATGTAGTCCAGGAACATACCATAGGGAAAGAAAAATGGGTAAAAGGTTAAAAATAAACAGATATAGGTAAATAAATCCATCTCATGAAAATTGTTCAGCCCGAGGGAAGTGTTTACTTATATGCTGAACATTTATTCTGAATATATACAAGGAGTGTCCTGGTGCTCATTTCTCTAAAGGTGTGAGAAAAGACTGTTTTGAAAACTGATGTTAGTATCACAGAATTGTTTTTGAAAAATTAACCAACTTAACTTCTTCACATTCTTTTCAGAATGTGTTCTTCATAACAGCAAAAATGTGCTGTGGTCACCTTTATAAATAGCAAATTTTTCTGACCATACAAAAATTGCTTCCTACTATGTACCATCTGTACGTATTTGAGTTCTTATTGTTGTTACTATGAGTAAGTGCTTCCCTCACTCCTCCTCCCAAGTTTACACTGAATGATCAGGTAAACAAACTTCATTAACACCATCAGGACTACGGTCACAAAAAGACTTGTATGTATTTTTATGCTATTATTAATGCCAAAATTTGTCACTTTGGTCACCTACAATTTAATTTTAAACTCAATAATCTTACCAAACAAAGTTTTTGAGCAAAGAATTGTCAATTGTCAAAGGACAGTGTTACAAATTTTTTTGAAAATATGTTCAAGAAGTGAAAACATAAAATTAACATCCAAAAGGTGATTAGTAATAATCTTCCACAGTATGTATTTTATTCTGATATGACGTAAGGCATGTGTGAGCAAATACACCAGACAGAATTTCTGAACACCTATGGGGATACCTCAGAAATTGGATACTTTGTTCATCTTTGAATCCATATTTTCATCACAATAATGGCAGACTGCAAGGTACATTAAAACATAACTGATTAAAAATAAATATAAAAATCTTGAAATATGTTGTAGGTTCTTAAATATCTAAAAAGAGAAATATCAAGTTAATTTTGCACACACTTCATGAGAAGGCTAACCTGACCTTTTCTTTGTGCATTACGAGCATTTGCAGCACTATTTCTCCTCTCCATTTTCTTTAGTGTTTGACATATATGGGTTTAATATGTTGTGCTCCTACGTTTGTTGGTTGTAAATGTTCTTTACTTTAGCTGGTAGATTTGCAGCAATATTAATGTCCTTTCTGGCTGTAGTCAAAGTGAGTTCAGTACGTTCTACAATAGGATCTGCAGCCATTAGAAATGGGATATAAAATGGCAAAAACTGTCACTGAGCTGGACGCATCTGGGATTGGGAGAGAACATCTCCTTCTGATGTGAACCAAGTCTAGGAGTTTGTGAGGTTTCAGAATCCATGAGTTTTCCTGTAGCCATTTTCCAAGCAAGTAGAAGCACTTTACAGCACTATTCCCAAAGCCTTTACAGCAGTAAAGGTATCATACAGTGGATGCAAATTATTTCTTTGCCACAGCATGTGGTATTGCTATCTACACAATGGCAAATTAAAGTCCGGGGAATTATCGGTACGTGATGTCACTTGTGTCAAAAAGATTGAAATGCTGTGCTCCTATACAACTCTTATTGCTTTTCATTACTGTGCTTAGCAAAGAAAATTACTTCTTGATTTCTGCTGCTACAAACTCACTTAAGTTTGTATCACCACAAAACACAGTTGGACTACTAAACATATTGGATCTCCGTTCCAAACCAATTCACATTTAATCACTTCCATCCATTGCTATTTCTTCCTCAACAGTGTTTGGTACCCTATCCCGATGTGCTTACTTTTTCATGACTATTTTTCACTTTCATTTATCTCTGCATTAACCCCTGTTTTTAAGTGGGGATTTTGGTACAGCTTGTGTATTGGATATCTTTGATGTGTGAAGAGATTGGAAATTATGAGTAATTAAGTGGATATCTCTATTTACATACTCTTACACAAACACATGAATTTCTATTTAGTCAATGTTCATGCGTTCACCTGATACACTGTGCATATTGTTAACATTGTATCATTATTTCTAGCTTCTTTTTCAATTTCAATGGTTAAAATATTATTGGGGTCCGAGTGATGTGGACAATGTTGCAGAATCAGGCAAGAAGTCCAGCAAGGAGCATCTCAATGTTGATGTCATTTTGTCCCATCTTATAGGCTTTTCACAAGTACTGTGGCAAGACTCTTGGCAGTCAGGGTGAGTTGACAGTTGCTGGGGATTAACACTGCTGAACCATCTTACTGACAGCCAAAATTATCACGTTAATATTCTGGTTACTCTCTCACTAAACTCGCCAAACAAGCAAGCCTTCGAGAAAACCTGAGATGAAAACCAGAGCAGGTATCTGCTGGTTTTCACTCACCAGCTCCTCCAAATGACCTCCACTTTACAAACAGTCAAACTGCAAAACCTATGGGCACCAATCGCTGGCAGCCTTCCACCACAGACAACGGCACCGGACTTTAAAGGACCCATCACCATCATCCTGGCATCTTTCCGATGCAGTGGTAGTGCACTCTGCAAATCCAGATTCAATCGAACGGGGTACACCAGCAACCAGCAATGTATGGCTGCATCAGGTGTACTCACCGTACAGGAACAGGCACCTCGTCCATGGCATGAATTAGCCTGCCCACCCTGACTGCTCCCTTGCTCTCTCAGTATCGATTCTTGTATTGTGCTACACTGCAGCATGCTTTGCTTTGCCATGCCTTGTTGTACCGTGCCTTGCAGTGGCAATTGGCACAATCATGCAAACAAGGAGGCGGCCATGCTGCGCAGCAATCCTCAGTTCAGGGTGTGGACATCTTGTCATATGTCTATGCCACGTCAGGCTAGCACCTGTAGCATGTGGCAGAAGCATTTGCGCCAAACACCCAGCGTCTGCAGCAAACAACGGGGCATGTATTGGGGAACAGTTTGGGTGTACCCATTGGTCAGGTGGGGGGTCCAGCTGAGTTAGTAAGGAGCATCCTCCCATACCATTCCCAGGCCTTGGTCACAGTCAGGCATTTGGTCAGTGTGTCATTGCACGGAGGGACCATGCCTGTGGACTCCAGGGAGCAGGTCACAATCATTCCTTTGTCTCCATAAAGGCCAGTCACGGGGTGGGGGGATCTGCTGTAGTCAGGGTTTTGTGTGGGCACCGTTAGTCAGATCTTGGACCAACGCTAGTAGATGAGAGTAGGGGCATGGAGGATCAGGGTATTGGGAATATGTAGGTCTAAGCACATGCAGGCAGCTTGTTGACAAGTTGAGCCTTTTCGGCCTTCCAAGGGTGAGAGGGGGGCAGGCAGGTTGGAGATGGAAGGTTTTGCCATGTATGCAGTCTCCTGAGTGGGAACTGCTGATGGGGCCTGGGTATGATTCCTTCTCCAGCTGAGTGCCTCTGGGCACCACCCTATCTACTTGTGGGGAGGATGCACCTGGACTATGGCCTGGTCTCCCTGCCCTCCCTCTCACCCTGTCTTCAGGCCTGAGGACCAAGTTCTGGGGTGACGGAATGCAGGAAAGGAGTGACTGAAGATGCTGGTGCTATTCCTCCATGGCAGATGCCAACCTGTCCACAGGGACAGACAGGCAGTCACAGGATTAGCTGCATTGCTCCAGCTTCCAACCAACCCACTGTATGGGGCCTCAGCGATGAGACCCAGTGTGGTTCACACAGCTGCCTGCTGCTGCTTCTCCAACTGCATTTCTATGAAGGCCCTCATTGCTCAGACCACAGGGTGACCTCCTGCTGGGGGCTCAGCAAGTGCCTAGTCTCTGACTGTTAGTGGCCTGTGGAGTTTCTCCCTCACGCCATCTGTGGGACCCTCTCTGTGCGGTGCTCAACCTCCAAGTCTGCACTGAATGTTGCTGTTGACTCCACCCTGCTGTCACTGTAAGACATGGTACGGGGTGTCAGGGGCAGCTTTGCCAATGCTTCCTCCAGGGCGCGGTCACTTTTATCATTGTGTCCTCCTGGCCGTGCACCTGCGTCTCTACCGATGTGGCCTGGTGGGTTGATGCAGCTGTAACACAGAGAAGACAGAAGATGTTGTGGCCAGTGGTTAGAAGTGGTGTCCCCTACAGAGTGGTGACACCTCGGCAACTGTTGGCATTGCAGTGGAATGTGAAGTGGTACTTACTCGGTTGCCAGGACATGAACGTTTCAGCATTCCTGCAGGTACGGCTCTGTATGTTGGCAAGAATTTTCTTTCTCAGGAGGTAAGGACACTGATGTCCAGAAACTCCCAACCGCCCATCCTTCTTCCACCCTGTTCTAGGATGTCTGGTCCTGCAATGACACAAAGGAGGCAAATGAGTAAGATGCAAATGGATGGCAAAGCTGTTAGTTCTGGTGCATGCAACAGCAATATGTTGAGTTGTTCTAAAGGACTGAAGAGGCAGTGGACAGGGCACGCAGGTTTGCTTAATGAACAAATGTTAAACAGGTTGAGATTCTACTCATTGGAATTTAGAAGAATGAGACGTGATGTCATTGAGACAGGTAAAATTCTTAAAGTAGCTTGACAGAGTAAATACTGACAGAATGTTTTTCCTCTTGAGAAAGTCTAAGTCCAGGGGACACAGTCTCAGAATAAAGGGGCATCAATTTAAGACTGAGATGAGGAGGAATTTCTTCTCTCAGAGGGTTGAGAGTCTTTGGAACTCCTTGCAACGGATATCTGTGGGGAAAGAGTCCTTGTTATATTTAAGACTGAGATTGATTTTTGATCAGTAGGGGAATCAAAAGTGATGAGGAAAATGCAGGAAAGCAGATGTGGCCATGATCTTATTGAATTGGAAAAGCAGGTTCAAAGGGTTGAA
Source organism: Rhincodon typus (assembly GCF_021869965.1). Taxonomy (NCBI): domain Eukaryota; kingdom Metazoa; phylum Chordata; class Chondrichthyes; order Orectolobiformes; family Rhincodontidae; genus Rhincodon; species Rhincodon typus. Next base: position 46,815,555 of record NC_063340.1, on the reverse strand, counting down.
TGGCCTACTCCTGTTCCTATTTTCCTAAGCTGTTTTGTGGTATGGGAGGGCGAGAGTCAGGCGAATGAATGAGGGCAGGTATTGCACGGAACAGAGGGGGTGTCAGGGCACAGATCTTGATGGGAGGTGGGTGCAATGGCAGAGATGGAGTGAATGTGAGGTGGCAGAAAGTAGAGTATGGAACTTACCCTGGCAGGGTGGGGAAGGTTATTCATCTTCTTTCTGCACAGCAGCCTGGTCCTCCATACAATGGAGACGACACTGACCCAGATGGCAATCTCCGAGCGGGATGGTATTGTCTGGCATCCTCTGATGGTCCTCTAGAAAGATAACATCTTTTTGCTGCACCTGGACCTCCAGGGCGCTCTCTGAGAAACATGGTGCCCATTCTCCCCTTCTTTGCTATCTGTCCTCATTGCCTGTACAAGTGAGCAGGACAGCTGCCAAATGCCAGCATTCCTGCAAGTGAGCAGCAGGCATTCAAAAATGGCACGGACATGAGGGATGCTGGTCCTGGAGCAGATGTCTGCCTGCGTTGTGAGCTATTCCGAGAACATCATGAGACAAGATGGGATGGAGATCAGGTGTGCCACATGCCATGGGGTGGGAAGGGTGATTAGTGTGCCGAATTTAGTAAGATTTGGCAAAAAGACTCACTTGGCCTCGCGGTGTGAAGCACTCCACCAAAATCGTCACCACATGCATTTAGCCAAAAATCCATAAGATTCAGTTCAGTGTTTTCGAAAACATATTATGTGCCTAAAACTGATTTTTCCATAATTATGTGGAATCAGTTCTTTAAAACATGGAGTTCAAAGTCCTGTTGTGTCTTTTTGCAGCACCTCTCATTTATTGTTGCTGTGACCTTTACAAACAATGGATCTTGAAGTGAAAATAATAGTATGATGATCTGTACTCACCATTACTTAGCAGTAAATCAGACATCAACTTCTGATGCTATGATTCTATGACTAACAGAATGCACAATAACACATAGAAATCAGAAGTTGCCTTGTAAGTTTCTTTGCTCATCCAGAGATTTTGCTCTGGCTCCATCATGCTAAGATATCCACGGAAGCTGTCAATTTAAAATATCTATCCACTATACAAAGTTAAGAGCAGACCATACAAGCACGACTGAATTTTTAATATTGTGTTCAGTCACAGCTCTGCATTGAAAATTTACTTCTGCAGTTTTATTCAGATTTTATTTATTCTCAAAGTTTAAAGAAGTTAAACAATGTTTAAACTTTATCTTTGCATTTCTTCTTTCACTTAATTCAACTTCCTTGCCTTCTCTTTATATATTTTTATAAAATATAATTTGACATTGAGTTAAATATTGACATTGACATTCCCTAGTTGGATGCAGCTGGGAGAACAATCCCGAACTTATACAGACAAGGTCTGCTTCAAAATGGCCAGGAAATTTTTGTTAAAATTACAACAAACAGTAAACTGCATGTTATCACATCTTCCTGATTTCCCCAGAGCTGGCTTGTGTGTGCTGTTGGCAAAAATAAAAGAACAAAGAACAGTACAGCACAGCAACATGCCCTTTGACAGACCAAGCCTACGCTGAATGAGCTTGTTAATGATTGAATTATCAACCACTTTTTCCAAGAATCTCACCAGTGCTACACAGGACCTAGGCAGTAGCTGCAACTCAACCCACAGAAGGCTAAGAAACAGCAGAAATCAAAGTTCAGCAAAAAAACAACTGCAAACGTGAGACTATCCATAGGCAGAGACTTGCATTTCAAGAAAGCCTCTTGGATATTGCTGCTATGACAAATTAAGAGACAGAGCAGTGAGGAAGAAATAACCACCAGTTCTTTCAACCCTCATCTTGGATGCAATTTGGTCCTCTCTCTTTCGTGCCATTCACTTCAACACTTGTATTACAGCCACAGTGGGGGTCATTGGATACAACTCATACAATAGGCCAACCTTCATAGATCTTTATACAATCCCTGCAGTGTGGAAACAGGCCCTTCGGCCTAACAAGCCCACACCGACCCTCAGAGCACCCCACCCAGACCCATCCCCCATAACCCACCTAATGTATACATCCCTGAACACTACGGACAATTTAGCATGGCCAATTCACCTAGCCTGCACATCTTTGAACTGTGGGAGGAAACCGGAGCACCCGAAGGAAACCCATGCAGACACGGGGGGAATGTGCAAACTCCACACAGACTGTTGTCCTAGGGTGGAATCAAACCCGGGTCCCTGGTGCTGTGAGGCAGCAGCGCTAACCACTGAGCCACCGCGTTTGCCCCTGCATATCCATTCACCATGATGAATAGGCAGCAGCACCTTCTGAGGTGTGTTTTCACTCAAATGCTGTAAAGTGTAACGGGAAGGCTCTTTTTGCTAGGTACGGACATGCAAATGAAGCCACCGTGTGTTTAAAAGATAAACTTGTCAAATTCAGTCCAGCTTATTTCACAAAGGATTATTCAATCCGATTAAGAAGTCATTATTGTTTGCCCTGTTCATTAATGTTCCAGTGCCCCAGAAAGGACACAGCACCATTCTGACTCAAAAGTAGCTTAAGTCACAGCGCAAAAGTAGACAAAATGAATGAAATTTAATGTCATCCCCTGAGGTGAGTTTGTAGGCAGAACACCATTTAATTGAGTACAAAGATGGCATTTGGGGTCACTGCCACCTTTTTGAATCTGCCACAATTACATTTGGAGTGGAAGGGTTCTTGGGTCATCTATTGTCAGCCACTAGTTGGCAAAGGGTTCACCATGTGGGATGCTTCAAAAGAAAATCCCGGTTGGAGTTTTGCACACTACCAGAGAAGGTACCTTGCTCAAGGACATTTAATGCCTAATTGAAGAGTGTGGCATTGGACAGGGCAGTGGTGGTAGTGGCGGTGGGGGAATTCTACTGAGTATCACTTCCTACCCTTGCAGCCAACACTGCTGTCCCCACCATGACATTCCCATCTCTCCATCGCTAATCTGTGGCTCTCTGGCATGAGTCTCTGCGATTCTAGACCTTGGGCGGACTCATTGCCAACAACATACACCTCTCCCTGACTACTGAGCAATGACTAGCTGACAGCTCCTGACAGCGCAGTGCAAAATGTCACACTTAATTTGGTGGCTCTTCACCTAAAGGAGGCAATGAGAGCCTCTTACTAGCTGTCTAGATGGTGATTAAGACTCCTAATACCTCCTTTAAATAGTACTCAAGCTGTGTGCAAGCAAAAATGTTATGAATGGCAAGTTGGTTGTTTGCTGCTGACTGCAGGTCATTGTAGCCGAATGTTGTCACTTGGCCTATGAACCTTTCCAAGTGCAGCATATTCTCATTTCTATAATTGATTGTATTATATCATTTGCATTAATTTATTCACTTTCTTCTGTTTCATTCTTGCTCAATTTTTCTATGTCAGCAAAGCGTTTGTTTCATGTCATATCCATCTGTGTCCTGTGCTGTTACTTTATGGTAACCTTCATGTCTTTTCTTTTTGGTCTTAATTCATGCATCTTCTTCAAAGACCAATTGACATGTGCTCATTTGCTGACTGCAATAATCCAGGCTGTGCCATGCTGTCACACTTGTGCCACATGTGCATTGAAGATGTGATTCTTTCTGCACAGTCAAGTCAAATTTTCCCTATTTGTATTCCAGCATTTCTCCCATAACCATGTGATCCATATTGGGATTGTTAAGATTTTTAACATTGAAATGGTTTCCCAACAGTATCAAAAGGTCTTATTCAAATTCCTTTGAAACAGAGCAGGCACGCAGTCAACCAACAGTCCCCTTGCAGAATCAATACAAGTTGGCACCTTTAAGGTGACGGGCATGCATAGTCGAGCAAGAAATTTAAAAGGGGTCATGCACTCAAATCACTCACATGCTCAAAATAAACTGGATATGTGGTTCTTATTCCCTTTGTATGCTGCTCAGTATTTGTAACTGAGAAATGAATTGAATTCAAATACCAAGGTGTTTAATGATCACATTATTTAGTTTATTTGGTATTTGTTTCATTTGGTGTTTTTACATTTTAGGGAAGATGAGAACGTCAACATTTTACCGTCACTGCTAAGCACTCAAGTTAAATATTTGTTGCTTGAATTTCCACAGGCATAAGAAAGGGAGAGAATGTGTATTTTCAACTATTTACATATTTTCTCCAGTGTTCCTGTTAAAGTAACAGTCAGTCAGAGATAAGGACAATAATCAATGACATCTAAGGTTGGTAGGTTCAGGCAAAGGGCAAGGCTCTCTTTAGTTGGTCTCCACAACATGCCTTAGGCTGGAATCTTGTTTCAGCATCAGTTATCTCCATTGGGGGATTGAAACCACATGGGCTTTCTACTCATTGACAAAATGGCCACCATCTAATTTGATATTCACAGATGAAATACCCATGGTGCTCAGTGTGCAGCAGGAGCACGCAGAAAACCACACCATTACCTCAAAAGGTCTACGTGCCATATTGCCAAGGTCATCCAGGGAGGCATTCATTTCCTGAAATCTGGTAGCATCAATCTGGCAATGCAAGTGGCCTTCTTGAGACCACAACTGCTGATCTCCCTGCCTTCCTAACCTGTAGGTAACCACAACTGCTGCAACTATTGGCACATCTTTTCCCAATGGATATACCGTCCCCCGGGTTACATATAACTCCTGTTATCACCTACTAATCTGGGCTGATATCATTAAACCACCTTTCAGGTTCTCTTCCAAGCTCTCTGGGAACAATGGGTGCTTCTGCTTCCCAGCGCCTCCCTTTCTCCCTTGGTGAGATCTATGCTGATCCCCTTGCACACCAACGGCTGATAATGTATCCATGCTTTCTCCGCCATGGTCCAATCAAATTCTCCATGAAAGAAAAGAAGCTCCTAATCAGTGTAAATCCACGGAGGAAGATAATCTCTCCTGCTGTAAATCAATATTAATCACTCATCAATCTGAAAGCACATATCTCATGTGTACTGCAAAGCTGTTACTCAATCTGGTGAAATAGTTTTAATCAGTACTTTTTAAAAATTCAGTCATGGGATGTAGGCTTCATTGGCTAGGCCACTATTTAAGCATGACATGCTAGTGGGTTACAAATAAGTTCATAACGCACACTGTCGGGAAGCTGAATCCAAATTCAACCCACAGCAACATTAATTCCTGTGTTTCATCTCATTGTTGGAAAGCTGAATTTCGCCTCCAGCACAATGAAGCCCGCACATCTGCCTCATTTCCTGCTGCTGGTAGCAACACAAGATTCTGCCCCTGGACTTAATTCAAAAAGGACACAATTCTCCTTTCAATTACCACTGCAAAATGTTCTACTCTCCTCATTATTTTGACGGCATCTCGTGTGAGATCATTCCCACGGCATTTATAGCTAGTTGAGGTCCCACTGCTACAGTGAAACTCTGGTAATTTTGTTGATTCATTCAGTGGATATAGATGTTGTTCAGTACGTCAGCATTTATTGCCTACTCCCAATTGCCCAAAAGGAGTCAATATTGATGTGGGTCCGGAGTCACATTTAGGATGACAGATTCCACGTAGGTATGGTAGATTTCTAGAATCATAGAATCCCGACAGTGGGGAAGCAGGCCATTCAGCCCATCAAATCCACATCGACCCTCCAAAGAGCAGCCAATCCAGACCCAGCTCCCATCCTATCCCCGTATTTCCTTCCCTAAACAATATTAGTGAACCAGATTAGTGTTTATGACAATTGACAATGATTACCCGGCCACAGTTATGCTCTTTATTCCAGTTTTTTATTCAAAGTTCACCATCTGCAATAATGGAATTCAGACTATTGTTTCCAGAATATTAACCTGGGGTTCTCAATTACTAGTTTAGTGGCATTCACACAATGCTGTCACTTCCCCTTTTTAACTTGGGCTCGAGAATAGAATTTTACCAGAAAAAGAAAGTAATATATTCTTCCAGGAAATGTCATAGGCAGACCTCAATCCCATGGAAACCTCCCATGTCTGAAATCTGGAATTGCAAGTCTGTTTTACACTCATTCACTTGCAACCAAGTGAGAATTAAAATTGATCTGTGTCACCTGAAGAGGGTGCAGAAATAGAATTTCCTAGAATTTTTAGGAATTACAAACAACTTTCTCCCCAAAGTACCTGATGTAAGCCAGGGACATAATCTCCCATTCAACTCAGCCATTACTGCTGACCAAGACACATCATCATTTTTGAAAAGAGAAAAAACATACTGGATACTTGTCTCAGGGCACTTAATGGAGCATACAGAGTATATCACCAGATTATTTGTAATGTAGAGTTTTTGGCAATAGATAGCATACAATAACCACACATAGGGAGGTGATGAGCTAATGGCAGCATCGCTGGACTATTAATCCTGCTCTGGGGACCCAGGTTTGAATCCTGCTATGACAGATAGAGGAATTTGAGTTCAATAAAAATCAGGAATTACGAATCGAATAATGACCATGAAACTGATGCTGATGGATGGAGAAATCCCATTTGGTTCATAAATGTCCTCGAGGGAAGGAAACTGCTGTCCTTATCTGGTCTGGCCGACATGTGACTCTAGCTCCATAGCAATGTGAGTGACTCTTAACTGCCCTCTAGGCAATAAATGTCCACAGGAAAATAAACATACCTTTCTGCTTAGAGTTCATCTCGCCCCCAGCTAATTACTAGCATAACACTGAGAGTACCCTGTCTCCTTGCTCTTACTTGTGCTCATTGTTCTCCAGAATAAATGATCAACATCAAATCAAATTTGCATTCATTTTTCCATTATTATTCTTTAAACATGTACTCGTTTTATGTGTTTCTTCATCTAATGCTTAGGACCATTCTCTAACCAGCTCTGTAATCAAATTGCGGCAATACCCAGATTCTGGTTCAGGAGCTGATGGCATCCCTGAAACAGTAACTTGAATGTTTTCACAGGGTATAATGAATAACCACATCATTGTAAACGTTATAATTTATCCAAAATATTTATTGTACAAAAATATTTATTATGTATGAAACTCATACATTTTCTAGCTCTCCAATGAGGCTTCAACTTTATCTTTTAATATTGTTGTTGAATCTAATGTCCAGAACATGCTTAACTCTTCTCCTTTTCACCAACTTTACACCTATAAGTTGTCTTCTCTATTTTTATTAAACCCAAGTGCAAGTTCAGAATTAAACTCTGGCCTTGTTGGGGGCTGTTGGACACTAAATCAGCCCTGGCATACGTGAACTCACTGCCAACCTCAAGTTTAGCGGTCAGTTACTTTCATTAGCATTTTTAATTCAACACTTTTTTACAAATAGGATGAATCAGAAAATACGTAACATTTTTTTCCCGATACAAACCAAATTTGGAAAAATAAATATGCAAGATGTTGCTTCTTCATAATAGAGCAGCTCCTAATATATTGATTAATAAAAATTCCCTATTTAGAATCATCTAATTATTTTTCTGCAAGCTTAACATTTTGCTGTGGAACAATACAGGACAGTCATGAGTCACTCTCTTTGTTATAGCATTTTGAAATGAATGGCATTGATTCTGTTGTACTCTTACACAGTACTCACAACAGCACAATGAAATTCAGTATAATTATTCTGTAATGATCAGTTCACATAATTGCATATTTAAGAGTATATTCCATATAACGAAGCTTATGTAACTAGTAACAAGCATGCTTCAAAGCGAATTTAAAAGTCAGATTGTCACATTTCATACATTTGTTAAAATGAATAAAACATTAACTCACAATATCACTTGAACATTAAAAAAAGACTCAAATCATACTCTTAGGATCATTTAAAAATTAAACACTTCATTTACTTCCACACAAACTGAAGTTCTCTTGGAACCCATCCCTCCTTCCCAGAAGAATATTTCAACAGTATGAAAGATGACGCTTTAAATAAATGGCTCCTTTCAACCCCAATGTGCAGCAAAATCATATAATGATTAAGAGCCTTGAATTTATGAAGCAAATTCATAAAAGCAACTTACTGATCAGAGAAACAAAACTGTAATATTGAAGAAATTTCAAAGGTAGGAAGTAATTCTGAAACAAGCAACTTACCAGTCCTGTAGATGTTGCTAGAGATAACTCCTTAGAAATGAAGAAAATCTTAACTAGTTAATCCTTGCCAAATTTTCAATCTTTTGTTACAAATCATATTCAAAATAAACATGCACTTTAAAAGAGAAAGGAACTGAAAGAACACAAAGGATTTCAATTGGAAAAGTATTATGAATTTTAAGTACTTAACCCTGGAAATATTTCCCTGATGAATTTTTCCTCCAAAATGGAGTCCATTGTGAAGGATGAGATTTCTGAATACATGGCACTGCATGTTAAAATAGGACAAAGTCAGCAAATTTTCATCAAGGGGAGGCCATGCCTGACAAATCTGTTAGAATTCCTTTAGCAGGTAACGAGCAGGTTAGATCAAGGAGAGCTAATGGATCTTATCTACTTGGACTTCAAGAAAGCTTTGACAAGGTGCAACACAGGAGGCTGCTGAGTAAGATAAGGGCCCATGGTGTTAGAGGCAAGGTACTAGCGTGGATAGAAGATTGACTGTCTGGCAGAGAGCAGAGAGTGGGGATAAAAGGGTCTTTCTCAGGATGGCAGCCGGTGACACGTGGTGTTCCGCAAGGGTCAGTGTTGGGACAACTTTTCACTTTATACATTAATGATCCAGATGAAGGAACTGAGGGCATTCTGGCTAAGTTTGCAGATGATACAAAGATAGACGGAGGGACACGTAGTATTGACAAGGCATGGAGGGTGCAGAAGGATTTAGACAGATTAGGAGAGTGGGCAAAAAAGCGGCAGATGGAATACAATGTGGGAAAGTGTGAGGTCATGCACTTTGGTAGGAAGAATGAATGCATAGACTATTTTCTAAATGGGGAGAAAATTCAGAAGTCTGAAGTGCAAAGGGACTTGGGAGTCCTATCCAGGATTCTCTTAAGGTAAACTTGCAGGTTGAGTCAGAAGTTAGGAAGGCAAATACAATCTTGGCATTTATTTCGAGAGGACTAGAATATAAAAGCAGGAGTGTACTTCTGAGGCTTTATAAGGCTCTGTCAGACCACATTTAGAGTACTGTGAGCACTTTTGGACCCCATATCTCAGGAAGGATGTACTGGCCCTGGGGCAGGTCCAGAGGAGGTTCACCAAAATGATCCTAGAAATGAAAGGCTTGACATATGAGGAACGTTTAAGGACTTTGGTCTATACTTGATGGAATTTAGAAGGATTGGAGGGATCTAATTGAAACTTACAGAATACAGAATGGCCTGGACAGAGTAGGTGTTGGGAAGCTGTCTCCATTAGGCGAACAGACTAGGATACAAGGGCACAGCTTAAGAGTAAGGGTAGACCGTTTAGAATAGAGATGAGGAGAAACTTCTTCAGCCAGAGAGTGGTGTATCTATGGAATTCATTGCCACAGAAGGCTGTGGAGGCCAGGTCATTGAGTATATTTGAGACAGAGATAGATAGGTTCTTGGCTGTCGAGGGGATCATAGATTACGGGGAAAAAGTGGACAAATGGTGTTGAGAAGTTTATTGAATGGCAGACCAGACTCGATGGGCCAAATGACCTAATTTCTGCTCCTGTGTCTTATGGTCTTATGGTCTAAGGTCAAATGGAGGTTTTTAAGGTTGGAAGAGTTTTTATGGCCTATTCCTTAATGATGAATCAGTGATAAGTGATCTTCCATGTACGATTGTTAGCAAGCATGAGGAAAGAATTCGGAAGAAATCTCTTAACCACAGGCATAGCTTAGCCATAATAACGTCTTTCAGGGGGGAAAAGTGATCCAATAATTGAATCAGAGAAATCATGGGGTTGCGAGGAGAGAACAGTAGTAGTTGTAATAGTAATAGTAATAGTTGTTCTGGGGTTGTTCACAGCCAATACAGACAAAATGGGCCACATATCTTCCTTCTGCACTGCACTGCTCTATGCTTTTATTGGATGAGTACTTAATATTCATAGCATTAACATTTCATTTTCTTTAACATTCAATTCAGTAAATATTTCATTTCGGCACAATGCAGCTTCAGATTTTCTCACAAATAATATGTCTGTGTCTATAAAGCAGAAATTAAATGTGTGCAATGTTCTCAATTTGTGTCAAATTACCAACCACTGTTTCCTGAATTGATTTCATACAATTTCCATGTCAAACATTTTTATTTTGACATAAAATGTGACAACACAGATATAATCATTGCCAGTTTCTAACTTCAGCCACTATTGCTTTAATGTGTAAGGCTACTTTATAGTTTCCGCCATAATTAATGACATGGAACACTTCGTATAACTTGTATCACTTTTTCAAAAAGAAGCATAATAAAAAACTATATGCCCAGATATTCCCAAGCTGCTGACAGAGGCTGTGACAGGCAAGGTCATTGACATTTGGAAGTGTGTGGGAGACCAGACCTCTGCTGAGCCCCATGCTATTATGAGCCACACACTGGAGTTGCAGCAAGCAACTTGATGGAGTTTCCAGAGGCTATACGCTGCTGTATGCAGATGGTGTATGAATTTATCCAGACCATGAGTGGGTTCACATCTCAGGCACAAATGTATGGCTTCTTCCAACAAGACAGTGTCAACCCTCATGCAAACCAGATTCAGCAGACTTTTCAGAGCATGTGAGAGATACAGACGTACCTTCAAACCATGACCTTGCCCCTGAACTCAAACTTTGCAAAGTCAGAGGGAGAAGAGGCATCTGGATTCTCCTCCAGCTCTGCTGGCATGTTAAGTTGTGCCTTGCAAGAGAGCAGAAGCGGCTGGCTTCCTTATCTGGGGAGACCAGCACTTCAGTATTAGAGTGACAGAGGGGTGTCTCTTGTACAGAAGACTCCTTATATACCACAACTCTCTAAGCTCTTTAGCAGCCAGAGGATAGCCACCAAATTCATCCCAGGTCATGGGTCAGCCTGATCCATTTCAGCTACACATGCATTGACAGCACTTTGAGGAAACAGTCATAAGTTTGTTCAGAAAAACATACAATTGCACCTGGCATTCATAGCTGTTTAGTCTTGGCACATGTCCAGAACTGATAGTAAAATTCAGGGAAAATCTCGTCACTGTTACTGATGTCAATCATTTATTTTTGCTGTTTTCTCAGATGTCACCTCTACAACACTGTCCCCTCAGTGGGCTGCTGACATTGGGTCATCCATTTTCTCAGGTTGGCCAATGAACATGAATGTTTGGGAAAGAGAGAGAGGGCGTAAAGAAATAGTTTTCAACTGTCAACGAAGAAATTCTCAGCTAACTAAAAGCCAGGGAAACTTGAACTCTCTGAGGTAATGAAATTCTTGTAAATGAATGTTAAATCTCTTGGGCATCCAGGCTACCTATGTTCAGGTACCACTATACAGCAGAAGAATGTCGTTGGTGATATTGTAGTTATCACTGTGCCAATTGTTAAATTTAAATCCACGAATGAGTTCTGAAATGCAATAGAAACACGAACAATTGCCTGGTTAAATTTGTTCAGTTCTGCCCAAATGAGATTTCAGTCAGCAGCTGTGACTTCACTAGTTTGTAAGAAGTGTGTTTGGGACTTCTTGTGTGTATATCTGTGTATTAGTTATTTTGAAAAAAAAAACTTTTATTGCCACGTTTTGCCCATTGTTTCATGGTAATTTAAATACTGTGGCAGCTAATACATTAATGCTTTCCTTGCATGCTGGGATATTAATTTAGTGGAGGGTCAATTATTATTGACGATGTTGATGAATTCCTCCAATTCTATTTTGAATGTCTAAACACCTCATACATCAAAACAAAACTCAAAGGGGCAGATACCTATTTGACTGCATCATCTAATCAGCAAACCAGTGAAAATGAAAACATGTAAGTGCTATAAACCAAAAAATACTTCCATAAATCAAATGTAGCTGTCCAAAAAGAAAATTGTTACAATCCTAGGCTCTTGCCTTTAATGCAAGGGGTTCATCATCCTATCCCACCTGTTCCCAATCCTACACATTTTTCCCATGAGATGAGCTGTAACATTCATATTACCCTCCTGATGCAAGACCCGCCCCCTGTGCAAGGCAAGGTTTACAGAAAATCACTAAACAGGATGATGAGGGACCCTCATCACTTCAATGCTACATCTCTGCAGCTGGCTAAGGAACAACTGCTCAGATTGCTGGCATGTACAGAAATGCCAGAGAGAAAGCATCTGCTCAGCCCCAGACTGACAGGACACCACAATGTCAGCAATTTGTCACTTAGTTGACATGCACAGGAGAAACTGGCAGGTTTGCTGGGGCACTGGACAACCTGAAATTAAATTTGCAGAATGGCAACAATACCATTGGAATACCAGCTTCAGGCACATGAATGTCTAGCTGCCTCCACAGATGGTAGGTGGCTGCCACAGATAGCCAGGTCCAAAAGCCTCAGAGTGTGTTTCAACTTTACTGTACCGGAAGCTCTAATCTCCTCAGCATCCCAGCAAGCTGCCTCCAATCCCCACAATTGAGTTTCACAGCTGCCCTCCCACCACAGTGCCCCCTAATAAACCACACCCCGCCCTCATCCTGATTTTTTTTTAAATAGATGGTCAGTCCTGAATGATGAGCAACCAGACTCCAGGTTTCCATTCAGCTCCCCGTCAATCTTCCGATGACTCCAGGAGTGAATATACTGGACCTAAAGGACCAACTGTGGCTCACTCACCAGACTGCAGATGTACAGACCGCCCCCCTCCCCCCCCCAACAGCCAGGACTGCCCCAAGCTGTCGACTGATTGTGTCCAAGCCCCTTGACCAATATCGGAACCTGCTCTTGCTTTACAGACCCCATGATGGACGAGTGTGTTCCTTGACTTGACTGAGGACTACTTCTGTTAGTTTCTGTGATATGGATGTTTGATTGAAGCACTGGTGTATACGCAGCTGGCACTTGTGCAGGTATGAGCTTGATATCGCATGGTGCCATAAAGCAACACGTCCAGTCCCTTAACTGACCATTGTTGAGAACCATGACAAGCTGGCTTTATGTCTGCACTAAAACGCAAAGCAGGGCTGCAATACTGTAAATCTTTAAGGTCTGGCTGAGGAGGCAAAGTACAAAAAGGCGAGGCAAGTCAGGGATGTTGTGAGCATTGAAGCAGGCACAAAGTGGGTGAGCACTAACTGAGTGATAATCTCTGAGACCATAAAAAGGTTTCCAGTTCCAGTTGCAAAAGTGTCTTTGCAACAGCAGTGCAATGAGAGGTGTTGACATGCTCTACATTGAAGCACTGAAGTGCAGAACCATTCTGTCAATAATTTGGAGATGTGCTAGGAGAATGCACTGATGCTGGTATGTGTGGAATGTCAAGGTCTGAAGACAAGGGTTGTATGTTGTCACTGCCCATCTGATATGATATGATTCCATAACTGAACAACAAGCACTGCATAATACAGACAGAGTGCAGAGAATTTGCCAGCAATCTAGGATTGTTAGTCAGGTTTGCAGTATTGCATACTTGTATGTACTGGAAGCTACATATGCAAATAGGCAGGGCCCTGTTCTTTGCAGACGGCAAAAACTTAGAAAGAACAGGTGGCATGGTGGCTCAGTGGTTCGTATTGCTGCTTCACAGTGCCAGTTGTGGTTATGTTCCGAAAGCTTGTGATTTCAAATAAACCTGTTGGACTATAACTTGGTGTTGTGTGACTTCTCACTTTCTTCTGAATTGCAAGCTGACTGCTTTCCTACTATAAGTACATTGAAAGCTGTTATATGCAAGCTGTAGATCTGTTCAGTCCCCTATTGCAACTCAGGAAACAGAAAAAGAACTTCAGCGTTTATATGATCTGGACATTACTGAGGAAGCTGGGGATCAGCCTATTCCTTGGATGTCACCCATACAAGTCTTCATGAAATCCAAGTGAACAAGATTAGAATCTGTGTTGATATGTAGTCATGAAATCAAGCAATGAAATGAGATTGACACCCGATAGAGACAGTCAGTTACATTACAGAGAGTGTGAATGGTGCTAAATACTTCACTAAACTTGACGTCAATGCAGGCTATTAGGAAGCTGAGCTTCCAGAAAAATTAAGGTATTTTATCAGTATTTTCCGCAGTTGACTGAGAACTTTTTGATACAAGAGACTCAATTTTGGTGTCAATTCAGCAGCTGAGGTATTCAGCACGTTTCAGACCACAAATCAAGAACTTGAAGATAAACTGAACACTGACGTTTTCATCTACGGTCACATTGAAAGTGAACAGAAATCATGTCAACATGCACACCTACAGTTTCTTAAAGAATGTAACTTCACCTTGAAGAAGGAAAGCTGCTTGTTCAATTAAAGCAGAATCACATTTTTGAGTCATACGTTCAGTGACAAAGGTACATCACCTTATCAATGCATGCAGGAAAGTTGGAATCTGCTCAGTCTCACACGTACTACAGTCACTTCTTTCCTGACTTTGTGACACAATCTGGATTCTGAGAAATTTGACAAAGGAGTCCACAAGGTAGAAGAATTCTCTTCCACAGAAAGTGATTGAGGCCAAAACATTGAATGCTTTCAAGAAAGAGTTTGATACAGGGCTAATGAGATCAAACAGTATAGGGAGAAAGTGGGAAGAGGTTTTTGAGTTAGATGATCAGCCATGTTCATATGACATACCAGAGTAGATTCAACAAGGCAAGTGGCCAACTCTTATTCCGAATTCTATGTTTGTATGTGGTATTAAGGTTATGGAATCTTGAAACTGGAAAGATGTGAATAAGAGATTGAATATAAATTGAATGGTGCACATACTGCAAGTCCTTCAACATGAGCGTACTTCTATAACCACATCTCATGGGACATCTCATATTATGCAACTATTGTATCGTCATTTTACATTCATTGAAGAAGAGTTGTCGATATAGCACATGAAGGTCTCCGGGGACTGTCAAAAACCAAATAGCTCCTTGGAGACAAGATATGGTTCCCACGAATTGACTGCATGGTAGAGCAGAAAATCAATCAGCGTTCGCCACATCAAGCAACAATGCCAAATCTTTCTGATCCTCTCAAGATGTTGGAAATACCTTTAGCTGCACTCAAATCCTATGTGCTTCCTTTCATCAACAATGACACAGAGCCAATCAACATATACGTGAATGCAATTGAGAATAGAAGGATTGAATGAAAACATGACATTTAAAGCTCTAAAGCTGTGAAATAAAGTACTTGTGAAACCTGATGGGTGCATTGGGAAACAAGCAGCCTTCTGACATCCAGCCATGTGTAGCAAACAACACAAAAAGATCAATGATCACTGTTAAACATGGTTTGCAAATAATCACGTGAAAATTTCCTCTTCAAAACATTGAAAACACCACTTGTGCACAAGGACTCAGATTCCAACATCAACATATCAGATGAAGAAAATGAGTCAAATGAGATCACACTAAATTTGTAGGAATGCTGGTCTTTCATCTCGGTGATTCCACCTCAGCCCACTAACTGGAAAAGCAAAGAATAGTTGCCACAGAATGTGGACTTACAGTTGTCATTTAAACCTGATAGGAGGATCCAGAAGATTTTAAATTAGTTCCTGAAAACATTAATTACACACCATCAGAAATACATTTAGAACATAGAACATAGAACAGTACAGCACAGTACAGGCCCTTCGGCCCACGACGTTGTGCCGAACTTTTACCCTAAACCTCAGGTCTATCTAACCTCCACCCCCACCTTATACTATCATCCATATGCCTATCTAATAGCCGCTTAAATGCCCCTAATGAGGCTGACTCCACTACCCTCTCCGGCAATGCATTCCACGCCCCTACCACTCTCTGAGTAAAGAACCTACCTCTGACGTCTCCCCAATATCTACCTCCTTTCACTTTAAAACTATGTCCCCTCGTAAAAGCTACCTCCACTCTAGGAAAAAGTCTCTGGCTGTCTACTCTATCTATACCTCTGATCATTTTGTACACCTCTATCAAGTCACCTCTCATCCTTCGTCATTCTAAAGAGAAAAGCCCTAGCTCTCTCAACCTTTCCTCGTAAGACCTTCCCTCCATTCCAGGCAACATCCTGGTAAATCTCCTCTGCATCTTTTTTAATGCTTCCACATCTTTCCTGTAATGAGGTGACCAGAACTGGACACAATACTCCAGATGTGGCCGAACCAGGCTTTTGTACAGCTGGAGCATAACTTCATGGCAATTGAACTCAATCCCTCTATTAATGAAAGCTAACACACCATACGCCTTCTTAACAACTCTATCCACTTGGGTGGCAGCTCTCAGGGAACTGTGAACATGAACCTCAAGATACCTCTGCTCCTCCACACTGCCAAGAATCTTTCCGTTAACCCTGTGTTCTGCTTTCAAGTTTGTCCTTCCAAAATGAATCACCTCACACTTTTCAGGGTTAAACTCCATCTGCCACTTCTCAGCCCAGCTCTGCATCCTATCAACGTCCCTTTGTAACCTAGAACAGCCCTCCGCACTGTCCACAATGTGACCCACCTTTGTATTGTGTGCAATAGTGTGCAATGATAAATTTCAAGGAAGTTCTTGTGTATTTTCTCTTCTGATAGCATAAAAATTACAATACCCATTGAAAAGCAAAAAAGAAAGAATTTTCTGAAAGAAAGTTATATTTCATTTGTAAATATTTAAATGAAGATTATATGTTACAATGCTAAATACACCAGAGGCAAATGCACTTTAGCTCCATTTCTGCCCAGACTAAGAGTTTGGATTTTTCAGCTGCAATTCAGTAGGTAGCATTCTCACCTGAAAAGGTGGAATGTTATGTTGTAGGAGTGGTTCATGTTTGGTCCCTACCATAGGGTGGCTTTTCCACAGCCATTTAATGGCAAGTTCAGTGGCTTGAAGTGTATATCACACCCTGTGTCTAGGCTTTGAGAGCTGCTGGCCATACTGGCCAATCAAAAACTAGGAAGTCGTTATCTCATCAGTTTCATCAATGACCTTGCATCCATCATAAGGTCTGAAGTGGGGATGTTCGCTGATGATTGCACAATGTTCAGGATAGATACTTTAAGACTTTTGCTTGTTTAATATGGCTCTCAAACTTTTGATCTAGAAGCAACGTGAATAATTAAAATAAAAGCAAAATACTGCAGATGCTGAACATCCAAAAGTAAAAGAGAAAATGCTGGAGAAAACCAGCAGGTCTGCATCTGTGGAGGGAGAAACACAGTGAATGTTTCAAGTCCAAAGTGACTCTTCGTCAGCCTCTCCTTGATTTTCTCACTCACTTGCTCCCTCCCCTACTCTCCCACATCATTGGTTATCTCATTCACCAACACTCCCAACACACTGACTTCTAAGCTCGTCACTTCAATCTCCATACCTCACTCTCGCCACTTCCCTCTCCAGCTGTCCCACTTCTCACTTCCCTCCCTGGCTTTCCATTTGCTACTTCCATGAATCTCTTGTCATCTCCCTCTCACTCACAGCTCCTCATGTTTCCTCACTTTCCTTCTATTGCTGCCCTTCTTGTGGACCCTTGCTCACAGTCAACATTTGGGAGAAGGAAGTGGTGAGTAAGATGGAACAGAGCAGAGCAGAAAAGCAGGATGGAAGCAGCAAATAGGGAATTAGACTGGGAAGCAGTGGCTAGAATGTCGGAGAGGGAACTGGAAGTAGGAAGCAAAGCAGTGAGTGAAGACGCAGCGTGAAACTAGTTTCAGACAGAAAGCAGTATATTTTATCTGGAAATGAGTTAGTAATACAAATTAATAAGAGTTAGCAGATTATTAAAGATTGAGTAGAAGATGTTTTGGGCCAGTTGAGTTCAAGGCAGTCAGGAATTTTGAATGTAAAAATTACAGAGCTGAAACATAACCCACTCTTGTTAAATATTTTTGATTGAGAAAGTGATTTTTGTTTAGCACACTTTTTTAAAAGCACACTATTCCTTAAGAGTGCTGAAATGGGGATATCTGCATAAATTACTGCTTTAGAAATAACAGCATATTTTGTATGTCCTACAGGTAGTCACATCAAAGCAGTAGAAACCAGTAAGAAGTTATTTCTCGTCTCCCTGCTACGGGAAGGATGTTCTTAAACTTGAAAGGGTTCAGAAAAGATTTATAAGGATGGTGCCAGGGTTGGAGGCTTTGAGCTATAGGGACAGGCTGAATAGGCTGGGGCCATTTTCCCTGGAGCATCAGAGGCTGAGGGATGACCTTATAGAAGTTTATAAAATCATGAGGGACATGGATAGGGTAAATTGACAAGGTCTTTTCCCTAGGGCAGGGGAGCCCAAAACTAGAGGGCATAGGTTTGAGGTGATAAGGGAAAGATTTAAAAGGGACCTAAGGGGCAACTTCATGTAGAGGGTGCTGTGTACATGGAATGAACTGCCAGAGGAAGTGGTGGAGGCTGTTACAATTACGAAATTTAAAAGGCTTCTGGATGGGTATGTGAACAGGAAGGGTTCAGAGAGATATGAGGCAAATGATGGCAAATGGGACTAGATTAATTCAGGACATCTGTTGGGCATGGTTGAGTTGGACCGAAGAGCCTGTATATCTCTACGATTCTATGACTCTAAGTCAGGGGAGTGTCAGAGGGTAGAAGAGCATGAAGTTAACAATACAGTTGACATTTTTTACTGTATCATAGCTATTTAATGACAGAAGCCTTTTACAAGTTGTTTCATAAAGTTATTTTAAGCTGTGTCAAGCTGTTAATTAGCGACAAAAAATGTAATTAGCTATTGTTTGGGAATTTTTTTCCTCCTGTGGACATAATATGGTTGAATATGACTTGTGGAAATTGACCTTCATCACAGCCACTCACCAAATGTAAAATAGTGTAACAAAAGCAACTGGTAGATACAACGTCCCTTGCTTGTTTTATGCTTGAGTTATGGTGGCCACCATATTGATTAAGGCAGCTTCCCATCTATCCAGCAGAAATTAGTAAGGTGTTAACTCATTTTTCAGGATTAGTTTCATTAAATTGATCAAGGAAACACAACAGGCATATGAGATTAGAAAGTGGCCAAATAAGGCAAATTGGCAATAACAGACTGGTTGGGTCAAAAAGTTTACATTTCTTCAATCTGGTTTGTGATTTCTGTGCAATAATGTGTGATTCCTGCTGCTACCTGCTTTACACTTTATCACGTATGATGCTAGAAGTTACTGAACAATTTTAACTGAACATATGACAATAGGGATATTGTCAAAGCAATTTATCTCATTACCATTTCGTGTGCATTAGCTAGAAAGAAAATCTAAGTTTGCTGCAGGCACTGTTTGGAAGGCAACTCTACACAGATTCATTTGACATCTGTCTTGGAACCCAAAACCTATCATACTCAGCCTATTTGTCAGATCTAGGTGTAGTTAACCTGGTTTTCTCCAGGTCGTCCAGTCATCCAATAGTGAAGTAGATTGCTTTATCTTTCAGTTTGCTGTCAAAATCTATCGACTCTGTCCGAACAAACCTATTACTTGCCCAGTACTGTGCTAAAACGATGTATGCCTTTCATTGGATTATGATCTGATTCCTTCCCAAACTCTGTTTCAGACCCAGGGAGTAGGATCAACCACCCCAAGAGAAATGGTTTCACAGATCACCTAGTTTGCTTTCTTAAGGATTCTTTTTTCAATCTCTCACTTGTATTAGTGCCAAACATTTCCTTCAATACCAGTAAAATATTGAGTAAGCACAATGTTTCACGATAGCAAAACAAGTTGTTTAATTTTTGATAAATACCTGCCAGACCTCAGTCTGCACATATTTAATGGGACATTAAATTATGAGGCTGTTTCTCATTCTGTTCATGAGACTCAGCAGGATAGAATTACCCTACATGGTTACTATTTCATAATTTCATTATGGAAAGCAATATAGTATTTTGTTATGACAGCATGAATAAGTCAAAACAATGCCATTCAGTACTCCTTCATCTATTTATTGCCTGCACCATAACAAGAGATAGCAGTTGAAGTAATGGTGCAACAAATTTATGTGCATTAAGCACCATTATTTGGTTTGATACACACTGTAAACACAGTCTGTGGTCATTCACCACTAATTATTATGTCCAGAGAAACTCACGAAGTAATGTTTATAGTTATCTAAACAAGCAGATGGATAGTTACAGCATCTCAAATCAAGCTAATTTTGCATTTAATGAGGATCAATTGATGTCATGCAAACTAGGTTTGGCAGAAAAAAAAACAATTTCAAATTTTCAATGCAATCCTCTGGGACTAAACCAAGAACAGGATGATTCCAGACCTACCGGTTTAAACATTAGGGAGTTTTTTTCATAAGTGTGATATCATGCCTATAATCAAAAATTATTACTTGCGTTTTTGTTAGTATTTGCCAGCTACTTGCAAAAATCCCTGAAGAATAACGGATAACAAGTTTTATAGAATTAATTCCTGCTTCTTTTGAAACTGGACAAAAATGTGCACATTCTAATGAAGCTAAGAAATAAATCATGGAGATCAGATTATTTTGAGCTGTAATTGTACTTTTTTTTCATTCATGGATGTGGGTCATTGCTGGTTACACCAGCGCTTATTGCCCTTTCCTAACTGC
This sequence comes from Rhincodon typus, assembly GCF_021869965.1. NCBI lineage: Eukaryota > Metazoa > Chordata > Chondrichthyes > Orectolobiformes > Rhincodontidae > Rhincodon > Rhincodon typus. The sequence continues at coordinate 46,794,971 of NC_063340.1, read as the reverse complement.
CTTGAAGAAGTGGTGATGAACTGCCTTCTTGAACCACTGCAGTCTTTGGGTTATAGGAACACTCACAAAGTTGTTAGAAAGGGATTTCATGGCTTTTGATACAGTATCAGTGAAATGACAGTGATGTAGTTCCAAGTTAGCATGGTGTATGACTTGGAGGGGAAATTGCATCTGGTGCTATTCTAAGTAACCCTATGGGTTTTGCCCTCCTTGTGTTGGTGAGTTATTTCATTGCATCGAGTACATGGTACACACTGTTGCCAATTGCATCTGAGATGAAGGCATTGAATGTGAAAGGTGGTGGATAGAGATGCAAACCAAGAGGGTTGCTTTATCTTAGAGCATCTTGAGCATTGTTGGAGCTTCCCACATCCAGGAAAGTAATAAGAATTCCATCACAAACCTGACTGATGGGTTGCAAACAGTTCATCAGCATCAGGGAGACAGAAGGTGAAATACTCACTGCAGAATTCCTGGTCTTTGACCTGATCTTGTAGTCACAGTGTTTATGTGGCTGTTCCACTTCAGTTTCTGGTCAGTGACATTGATAGTGGGATATTCAGCAACAAAAATGCCACAAAATCAATGGTTTAATTCTGTAAATCATCACAGTCTAGCAGAAGTGTAGTGCAAGTGTTACTTGCCAAGACCACTCAGCTCCTGATCTCATTACAGCCTTTGTTCAACCATGGACAAAACAGCTGAATTCCGGAGACGAGCTAAGAATGATAGCCCTTGACATCAAGGCTATGTTTAGCCTTGTGTGGCATCAAGAAGCCCTAACAAAACTGGAATTAATGGGTATCAGGGAAGAACATCCCACTGGTTGGAGTCATACCTAGAACACAGGCAGATGATTATGGTTCTTGGAGATCAGCCATCTCAGTTCCAGGACATTCTGCAGGACTTTCTCAGAGTGGTGTCCAAGACCTAATCACCTTCAGCTGCTTTATCAAAGGCTTTCTCTCCATCTTAAGGTCAGAAATGGAGATGGTCGACAATGCTTGCACAAAGTTTAGCACCATTCACAACTCGTCAGATTTGCACCACACAAATGCCAGGTAATGACCATCTCCAATAAGAGGCAATCTAGCCATATCTCCTTGACGTTCAATGGTGCTACTACCACCGAATCTAGCACTATCAATATTCTGGGGGGTACTATTCACCACAAATTGAACTACAGTAGCCATATAAATACTGTGGCTACAAGAGCAGGTCAGAGACTAGGAATCCTACAGTGAGTAATTCACCTCCTGACTTCCCAAAGCCTGTGCCGCAACCTGTTCAGCAGAGGTGATCACCAAAGTGCAAACCACCATCTCATAGACTGATAGCATCCCTGCAGTCTGGAAACAGGCCATTCGACCCATCGAGTCTACATTGACCCTCTGAAAAGCATCCTACCCAGAATCACCCCCCTATCCTATCCCTGTAACTCTGCATTTCCCATAGCTAACCCACCTAGCCTACAGATTGCTGGACACTATGGGCAATTTAGCATGTCCAATCTATCTAACCTGTGTATCTTTGCACTGTGGGAGGAAACCGGAGCACCTGGAGGAAACCCACCCAGACACAGGGAGAATGTGCAAACTCCACACAGACAGTCACCGAGTGTGGAATCGAACTCAGGACCCTGGCGCTGTGAGGCAGCAGTGCTAACTACTGAGCTGCCCCATTTTTTAAAATTTGTTCATCTGACAAGGTGGAAATTTGTGTGTCCAAGGATTGCTGTGCAGGAAAATTCTGGTGAAGTCTGGGTTTGGAGATTGAAACATGAAAATGGGTCAACGCCCATCTTTTCTGCCCTGATGACATCACTACACCTTTTGACACATTGCATTTTCACCTATGGGTCTGTTATACAGAGCTGGAACAATTCCTAGCTTCCTAAACCTGACTTTTAAAACCTGGATTTTGCGCCAGTGTGTTGGGGGTGGGGTTGCGGAGAGGGGGGATTAGCAGTGATGAGGTATATTTGAAGTCAGGTTAGGCAACCCTGGAAATGATAAGCAGGCTACAAGAATTGGAAGAGGCTGAGGAGGAAGATGCGAGATATGGAGGGGGCTAGATAGTAGACCTGTTTCAGTGCTCTGAAGGTTTGAGCTAAATTTAAGAAAAAAAATCACTCCAGCTCATCCTTGAGACTTCCCAAATAATCCCCATCCCTATCCATGAATACCGATGCGATCTCCTGTCCTGTGACTAACCAAAAGACGCTCATACACTTCATGCCAAACTGGCATCCTGTTTCAACTCCACATGGTTCTTCATTGCCCCATAGCAACTTAGTGCTAACTCATCACTTGCACATATCCTTGCTCTTTCATCTATCATGCCAACTCACCCAGTATCCACTAGTATCTAGCATGGGAAGACCACAAGACCCACGCAAAGATTGAAAAAATGAAGTTATAAGTGTCTGTTATATTTTTCAATGTACTGAAAAAATACTTCCATTCATAAAAAAATATTTACTACATCTACATTGTTTTAACTACTTAAAGCCGGATAACATGAATATTCTATAACCATGCGTCTATAACCACTTGTAGCTGTCAATCAAATTGTGAGAGGGCGGACATGCCACTGTGATAATGAATGTTATAAAATGATATATGCAGCAATAATCTTGTAACTGATACCTCAGGCTAGTACCAACAGGTATTGGCATAGTAAGCATAGTTTAGCTCTTTTAAAAATTACAAAGGGCACCTGGCTACCCAAAGGATACTTGACTATCTCCTTACCTATCAAGGCCAAATCCAAAAGGATACCTTAGCTCTATAAAGCTATTTAGAGAAATGCACTAAGTTTGACCTGCTGTCATCAAGTCTACTCTGCAAGCTACATGTTTCACACTCGCAGGCTGCCAAAACCTACGCGAGTGGAGGCAGTTGATGATTCATATGTCCAGTTGCCTCAGTAAAACACATACGTGTAAAAATCAAACCTTTCCCATTCCTGCCTCTGTGAAAATGGGAACTGTATTGTTCAGGGAAGAACTTGACATTTTTGGGTTTATCTGCCATTTTTGCTGCAAAGGAGAAGCTCTTTGTTGTGGCAAAAATCTAGGCCACTACACTGACCACATGTCTCCTGCACACTCCCTCAGCCAATTCCATCCATGCTTTCTTGCTTTGGGAGACTGGCCCCTTCCTGACATCTGCAGTAACTAAAACTTTGCAGAGGGTCCTCATAACCCAGGGTATGACCTCCATGAAAGGACCAGAGCATTCCTACATCTTGCTTCCATTTCCTTGGCTGTTGAAGCTTCCAAAATCAATGTCGAATTCTTGCAGTCTGGTCCATGTTGGAATTCCTTTCATCAGAAGTCCTTGCATTGATGTTGCCTTCATGCCAACACACTGTTTTGGGTTTATATATCGATTGCAGAAACAGAATGCTAACGCCAGAGGTTTATTAAACAGCATAGCAAAACCCATTTACCAACATGCTCTGATTATCAACCCATTGCTGGCCACCACCTTACTGCCTACCATGGTCACCTTCACAACGAGCAAAACCATGGGGTAAAAATCAGCACATAGCTTCTGAACAGGTACAATGTAGTTGTGGCACAATTTCTATTCCTGTATAGCACTCCATCTAAATCTCCTCAATGACTGTCAGGGTGGTAGCACCTGACTCAGCCTGGAAATGATGTAGAAATGTAAATTTCACAACTCAATTTCAGATGCCTTCGCACATACATTTCCTATTAGAGCACTGGTACTGATCAGGAACAGACTGTCCCAAAGAAAACCTGCAAAAAAATCAAGCTCCAGAGCTGCAGCTTAAGTCTTAATATGCTAAAAGGAACACAATGGTATTGACAATGATTAGTCTTTTTTTTAAACAATAGTTTTTGCGCTCGAATATTTACTGCATACTTACTGATTGCTTTGTGATGAAAACTACATTCAGTAAAGTCCAATATTTTGCACTTCCCTTTTGGATAATGGTTTATTTTGATGCACTTGGTAACAAACAATCAAGTATCTCCTTGATAAGTTGGAGTGCCATTCATCTGGGCCTCTCATAAGTCATGGGTAATTATTTCCTAAGCCAAAATCTGGCCTGTTTATACTTTTCCTCTGATAAAATGTTAAGCCAGCCAGCACCCTCGTGCATGAGGCAAATGCAATGATAACCAGACTTCTCCTCAGGATACTGCTGTCATTCTAGCCAGACAATGGAAGTGTGAAGTTATTGGGAGTGCTTGGTTTGTTTGACTAAAGATGAAGATTATAGAAATGACAAATCACAACTCCTGGTGACTATAAATAATTTTATGATTCACTAAAATTCATTGACAACTGTCACTTCAAAGAAATGATGTAACAAGCACCATGACATTAATCCAGTTGCATTCAGATATCTCTTCATAAATGTGACCACGACTGCATTCTCAAGTGATCTGATGTGCATTTGAGACTTACTTGTAGAATTCAAATGAGGCCCCAGAGGATGTGCAAACACTCATTCTCAGTCCCTGGAAGAAATATTTTTGGTGCATTCCACACTAATTGCTCTTGGACTGGACCAGGAAGGAAATACTGGCCTAGTTATTTTAATAACTCTAATTTATCAAAATATTATCAATAAAATTTGACAAGAAATTCCACAGTAGCTTTCACAAATAATTTGAAGTAATCCTTTTGGTCTGAATAGTCTCTACTTAATTCAGCAAAATCTGGGGACCAACCAGTCAGATATTGTCTATAGTCTTGCAGTATTCCATATTGCGTCTTAAAGTTAATTGTTAATAAATGAATAAATACATTTAATGGTACTAAAATATAGAGACAGTAAACTGTATAAAATCAAGGTTTTCTATTTCCTGTGTTATGAATGGCATATTCTTGCTCTAATGCCCTCCCCTCTTGCCCTGATACCAATTGGTATTCCATGCACTCCAGTGTTTCAGACGAGAGGGTAATTATCATGAGTGATTCTGAACAGTGAACATTGGCAGACTATCCAGCTGCAAAATGAATCACACACCAATCTGATCCTATCTTGAGTTAAACTTTAAAGACAGATTTGTGTTTGTTCCAGAGGGGAATCATTGGATAATTACAGGGAATGGAAATTGTATATTTCTTTTGACTCATCCTCAGTCCAGTGATGCTGAGGTCAGTTGTGGCATCACAACATCTCCCCCAACAAGGTCAACACAGTTCAACACAAAAAAGAACTGAATACATTTCAGACATTAACTAGAGAATGCCTTTACTCACGTGTGCCTCAACCATTCCCACACAAATTCTCAGTGTTTTAGCATGCCTAAGATTCCTGAGCTGTTGCAGATCTAATAACTTGAGTTTATAAACTATAATAAATTCACTTTTGCCTAAATAATGGTCAAACTCCAAGGGGGTCAATCTCTTTCTCCTATGCTCCATTGGGATCAAAAGACAGGAATTTAAAATTATAATTTTTCAAATTATATAATGGAGACACAAAGAGAACTGGAAGGCTGGGCACATTCTAAATAGGTCTGACATCAATTATTTGACAAATACAATCTCATTGAAGAGTCAGAAATATTTTGCAGGTAGATTTGCTGGGAATGTTTACCATTTTAAAGGGGCTGCATGAATACTTTATTGCTGTTATCCAGAATTGTCCTGTTGATAAATGGTTTTTAAACCAATCTATAAATGCAAACCTATAAGTTCTACATTAATAGCCTGTGTCTTTATGTAAGATTTATTTTCAATGAGAATCAGTGCAGTCTGTGTGCCATGGCTGGGATGACGACAATACTCTGAACAGAAATCCGTGTTCTAAAAACAGAGTTGTGCACTGCTGTGCCATTCATGAAATGGAAGAGCAGGAAAATCAAGTTTGGATTTGATGAATAATGGAGGCAGGAATGAGGAAAATTCTGTAAATTATATGCAAGATAAATAGAACAGTGGTCTTTATTTCAAAGGGAATAGAGTTTCAAAGTAGGATGGTCCTGCTCAATCTGTACAAGGCACTGACATCTGGAATACTGAGACCAACTTAGATCCCCTTACAAAGGAAAGATAAACTGGCATTGGAGAAAGTTCAGAGAAGGTTCATGAGGTTGGTTATAGGTGTGAAGGGATTTTCTTATGGCGAGAGGTTGAGTAGGTTGAACCTGTACTCTTTGGAGTTTACATGAATGAGAGCAGAACTTATTGAGACACAAGAAGATTTTCAGAGGCTTGACAATGCTGAAGTTGTGAAGTTGAGGGTCTAGGACCAGGGGGGCATAATCCAAGACTGAGGAGTCACTCACTTAAGACAGAGACGACAAAGAATTCTTTCTCTCAGAGAGTAGTGAATCTGTGAAATTCTTTATCACAGATGGCTGTCAAGGCAGGGTGTTAAGCCCATTCAAGGCTGAGAATTTTTGATAACTGAGGGATAAGGCAGGAAAGTGGAGTTGAGGATTGCAGATCAGTCATGATCTCAGTGAATGGCAGAGGAGAACTGATGGGCTGAATGGCCTACTTCTGCTCTTCCCTCCATCATAAGGTTGGAGGTAGATATGTTCAATGATGCTTGCACCATGTTCAGCCTGATTCACAACTCCTCAGATTGTGAAATCAGTCTATATCATATACCATTCTTGGACCACACAAAGCTAGGTGGGAGGGTGAACTGTGAGGAGAATGCACAGATACTTCATTGTGACTTGACATTCATTTACATTGCTATCGCTGAATCTCCTACCATCAACATCCTGTGGATTACCATTGACCAGAAACTGAACGGGACTAGCAATATAAATACAATGGCTACAAGAGCAGATCAGAGGCTAGGAAGTGTGATTAAATAAAAACCAAAAGAACTGCGGATGCTGTAAATCAGGAACAACAACAGAAGTTGCTGGAAAAGCTCAGCAGGTCTGGCAGCATCTGTGAAGAAAAAAATCAGAATTAACGTTTCGGGTCCAGTGACCCTTCCTCAGAAATCAGTTGCTGGCAGACCTGCTGAGCTTTTTCAGCAACTTCTGTTTTTGTTGCAGTAATTAACTCACCTTCTGACTCCCCAAAGCCTGTCCACTACCTAAAGGTACAAGTCAAAAGTGTGATGGTATACTCTCTCCTTGCCTAGATAACTTCAACTCTAATTTCACTCAAGAAACTTGACGCCATCTATGAAAAAGCAACCTGCTTGATCTACATCACATTTTGAAACATTCACTCTCTCTACCACCGATGCACAGTAGCAGCAGACTGTACCATATAGATGATGCACTGCACAAATTCACTAAGGCTGTTTTGGCAACACCCTTCAAACCTATAATACTACCATCTAGAAAGACATAGGCACCAGATAAATGAGAACACTACCACCTGCAAGTTCCCCTCTAAGTCACTCACAATCCTTACTTGGAAATACATTGTTGCCAGTCCTTCAGTTTTGCTGGGTCAAAATTATCAAACTCTCTCTCTGCTCTGATATATGCTCTAGACTTAGGACAACTAGGAACGGGCAATAAATGCCAGTCCAGACAGCAAAGCCCACAATCCGTGCATGAATCTTCAGAAAATATACACACAAGACCACCCAAACTACCAACTCATCAACACTCAAAAAACTGGACCTTTAAGTTTACCAGATAATATGGCGGCAACTACCATAAAACAGGGACAACATCCTCTCTTCGCCCAATTTTATTATGTTTCAATGGGTCTCCTGAGGGAAGTGGCACTTCATCACTGAAGATCCCAAATGAAAATGCATAGCAATATTGGATCAGGAAAATCTTTGCATGGCCAGGCACAGAGTTCAGCATAACTGCTGCTCGTAGATTAAATGTATTAATTTCTATTAGTGTGATCAATTCATCTCATTTGCTGTGAATGCCTCATAAATTCAGACATAGTGCCTTCAATTTTGATTTTTCTTAAAATTCCTAAGATGATACACTTGCCTCTTTAGTTGTGAAAATAAGTTATTCAAGTTCTCATCTGATTGTGTAAAGTTAATTGAATTCCTTAATAAATTAACCATCTTAACTAAACAACTCAAGCCTTAACTCTCATCCACTAAACACACAGCAAACCATAAAAGTTGTAATTCTTCTGTACCCTTACAACCTAAATCATTCAGTTCATGATCCACATGGGGTTTTTACCTAACCTGCACATCCCTGGATACTATGGGCAATTGTTTCTAGTTTCAGCATAACCAACCCAGATAAACCTGCACATCTTTGGACTGTGCCAGAAAACTGGAGCACCTGTCGGAAACACATGCACACATGGGCAGAACATGCAAACATTTCCACATGGACAGTCACCCAAGACTGGAACTGAACCATGATCGCTGGCATTTTGATGGTATAGTCAAAAGTATAAATGGAAATATCCAGAAATATAGTCCCTTCATTTCTACCTTAGCTTCAGAAAAAAAAACATGTTGCCGTCTGGCTTTTCATAGATTTTATGACATGAAGTTGCATTGTGGATATGAACTATGCTCATATCAAATATTTGTTCCTTGTAATTTAGCAGTGTTACAGCTTTCAACAACTTGAGAGATGGACTTAGTTGGCATGTTGAATTTCAAAATAGCAACACCGGAACTAAGTCAACATTATATGCTAACTGACATCATGTTGTTTCCTCTACATATCCTTATGGACATTTGCCACACACACTTGCCAAAATGGATTTACATCCGAGATACATATGCCATTTGGATTACAAGGCCATTCATAAGGCCAAACAAACAGTCACTGTTCATTCTAATTTTGTAGCATGAGGCTTTAAATTCCCATTATTGGTCATCTAATTACTTAGTACCTTAACAAAATCAAACAAAGCAGCATGAAACTTAAGTTTTGTTTGATCTGCTATAAATAATCTTGTGGTGAGAAATAAAAAACACACTTCCACATGTGAACACTCACCCTGACAAGATTAAAATAGACCAATTTATGGAGATTTTGAGCAAGCATCATCACTATCATGAAGACAGTCCACTTCAATGCACATAACGTTGTTCAATTCCACCTCTGCCTCAACTCACAGCTGTTCAAGCCATGATTTCGTATCTCTGAACTTGATTATTTCAGTCCACCAGCCGCCTTCCATCTTCTAAAATTTACAACCTTTGAGTCATCAAAATCTCTATTTTGCTGACATCCTAAAACCCATGCTCACTGCTCTACCTTTCTCAATCAGAAATCAATGTCTTCATTTTCAATTTCTTACCTTTGTTTTCAAACTGCTCTGTGGTATCTAAACTCCAACAGTTCTGACCTCTTGTAATCCAGTTTTAAATTGTGTCAGCTGGGCCTTTAATGGGTGAGATCCTAAGCTTTGGAATGCCCTCCTAAATTATTGTGCCTCATGACTTCTCTCTCACATGCTTTAAGACACTCCTCAAACACTAATTCTTTGACCAAGATTTTGTTTAGCTGTCCTGGTAACTCCTTATGTGACTCATTGTGTAAAAACAAACTGTTTTTTTGCGATGTGAGCATTCATTGCCCACTCCAAGTCACTTTTAAGAGGAGAGTGGTGAGCTGCTTTCTTTAACTGTTGCAGTTCATTTTATGTAGGAACGGCCTCAGTGTTGCTGGGAACTGACCTCCAGCATTTTGACGCAGCAGCAATGATGGTACTGCGTTACAGTTTCAAGTTAGCATGGTGTGAGACTTGGAGTGGAAATTTCCATGCCTGTTTCCCTTGTTCTTTGAGGTGGTACAGGAAGGTACAGACAAAGGAGGCCTGGCATATTGCTGCAGTGCGTCTTTAGATGGAATACACTGCTGCCACAATACAAATGGATTGAGTAAGTGTTTATCTGTGGAAGAGATTCCAAGCATGCAGGCCTGGATGGTGACAAACTGCTCAAGAGTTATTAGAGCTGCCCTTCCAGGGACATAGAAAGCATTTGATCACATTCCAGAGTTAATGCCTTATAGATCAAGGATTAACTGTTTTGAGGGGGGGGGGGGGGGGGGGGGGGGGGGGTTTGAGAGAAAGTGGTTTCAAGATACAAGTTACAGTAATTGCCAACAAATCGCAACCTCTGATCTTCCCTGAGAGGTAGTAAGAACTGCCGATGCTGGAGTCAGAGATAACACAGGGTGGAGCTGGAGGAACACAGCAGGCCAGGCAGCATCAGAGGAGCAGGAACATTGACATTTCGGGTTAGGATCCTTCTTCAGAAATGGGGAGGGGGAAGGGAGCTCAGAAATAAATAGAGAGAAGAGGGGTGGGGCTGGAGAAGGTAGGTAGGATAGTGATAGATGAATGCAGGTGGGCAGTGCTGGGGATTGGTCAGTGAGGTGGGAGGAGTGGATAGGTGGGAGAGAAGATGAACAGGTTGTGTCAGGTCAAGGAGGCGGGGATGAGAGGGAGGGTGTGGCCAGGATTGGGAAGATTTTGAAACTGGTAAAATCCATATTTAGGCCATTGGGCTGTAGGCTCCCAAGGTGGAATATGAGGTGCTGCTCCTCCAGTTTCCGGGTGGCGTCATTGTGACAATTCCCACCACTCCCTATTTGCATTCACCTACCGCCATCCCACCTACCTTCCACAGCCCCACCCCTCCTCTCTCTAGTTACTTCTGAGCTCCCTTCCCGCTCCCCCATTTCTGGAGAAGGGTCCCAACCTGAAAAGTCAGCTTTTCTGCTCCTCTGATTCTGCCTAGCCTGCTGTGTTCCTCCAGCTCCACACTGTGTTATCTCTGATCTTCTCTTCTTGTTGCAGTACTTGTTTCGTCTGATTGGTTCAGTTAGATTTCTAATCAAAGTTGATAGAACAGAATATTGATACGTAACACTCCGGTAAATAGCCTTGGAGTGTTATTGTTTTAAATATGTGACATATTGGGTTGCAGTTAACAAATTATCAAATACGTGGAAGGATTGCATTATCAAATTTCATGACAGCAATATGGAGTTCTCAATTCGTAGCATGTTCTAACGCAGAATTCAAATATTTTAACAAATCATAAAGTCTTGTGATTTCTCAATCTTAATTGATTACTTAATGCCTCAGCTTTACAAATACAAATTAGTTATCAGACACAGCAATCCAACAGACCACCGGTTCCACAAATGTTACTTCAAGACTAATCTCCCCATAAAAGCATGGTCTGACATGAATCTTACTTTACACTCAGATTTTGCTGTGGTCATGACTGTGGATTTATCATGAGATAATTTTTTAGTTGTAACATTCATGCCAGTCTTTGATCAAAGGAGTAACATTGGGTGACAGTCTGAAATCAGCATTGGCAAGATCTCTTAAGCAGATTCAATGAAGCAAGAATTCATGTCCTGCAGCACAAGAATTTACTTCTATATATCTCAGCAGATAAAATTGTATGCATTTCTATGTCATGTATGTTTGGCTCTATCTCTAGCCATTAATGATGCGGATTATGAGCAACTCCAATAGTCTATTAAATCTATATTTATCTAATGAAGTAATTCTGTAGTCTTTTTCTTGCCAAGTCTTGGAGCAAATTAATGTGTTGATTGGAAGCATTGACCTCAAATGCTTAGTTATGAATGGCCTACCCATTCCAATATCATATGAATGTACAAGTGGATTGAACTGTTTGGGGCAAACATTCTTTCAGATGAAGAGTCAAACCTCCCTAATAGTGGTACACCAGAGTTGCAAATCAAAAGGTAAGTGTTCAATATGATAATCAGACATCCAGTTGGATATTTTCAGAGACGTTTGAAGTTGTGAATGAAAGTGAGTGGGGGATGGCACTGAAAATACCAGCATCAGGCAGTGTGATAATTTGAAGATGCCACTCCTTGCGCCAATTCTAATCACCAGGGTAGGAATATTATTTTGCTTTGAAGAAAATCACATCTGTTTAAAACTTTTTTGAGAGCTTGGCTAAAGTGTCTTACAAAAGCAGAAAGTTTACTCATCTCCCTTCTGAAGGCGCAGAGTTAGGAGCCAGACGTGACTGTCTCAGGATATTGCCAAGACCCAATGAGCGGGTGAAAAGCATTTGCTAAGGGGTTCTTTATCGCTGAATAGGTGACAAGGAGAGTGAGCATTCAGTGGCCAGGATTTAAATGTGGGCAGGAGCACAGGGGCAGAAGAACTGGGGAACAAGTCTACCAAGGGCAATAGGAGGTGACCTGCCCAGAAGGAAGATTCCAGTTGCCATTAAATTCACTGTGGCCTTGAACTTTGTAAGATTTTACTCTTTTCATTTCCTCGATCACTCAATTCCCCTCAGTGCAAGACATCATGCATTGCATATGTGTGACTGTCATACTAACCAGTGATTGGTCAGTGAGATCCATGAACAGGAAGTGCCTCTACTCCCTCAATATCTAATTGATCAGCAAACCAGACAAGAGCTTCCTCCATTTAAGCACTTGCTTTCCTGGCAGCTGATATGGCAACTTCATCCCACTGTTAGTCTAAGCTACCTCAGATGTTCATTCCAACCCCAAAGTACATAGCTGGCTCATAGGGGACAAGTGGTATACCCAGATGGATGGTTACTGACATTTCTGCAAAAGCTCCAAATAGAGGTACAGAGGTAATACAATTAATATCTTCTGTTCAGTCAGACAATCACTGAGTAAGCCATTGGACTTTAGGAGATGGCTTTCTAATGCCTGCCTCTAAGGGTCTCAGTCATTGTAGTGATCTGCTGCATTCTACATATTATGACTCCAGAGAGGTGTTGACCTTGAGGACAGTGAAACCTTGGAAGGATCAGCTCATCACGGGAGGGGCAGGTGGTGAGGGAGAAGGAGGAAGATGAGGCAGAAGGAAATAATTTCTAACAGAGAGGTAAATCTACTGTCCAATCAGGCAGCCTGTCCACTTCCTTTGTGTCTGGTGAAAGGATTTGGTGCAAATTGCAGATAATTGTTGTACATAATAACAATTGTTGCCTCCTTCAGGCAAACCAGCAGCCTCAGTGATGGTTCCTGTAAAGATCTCAACAAGCTCCGCACTTCAGCTGACCCTATCTTCATCCGCATCTCCATTGGTTTTAACCAGACCGAAAACTTGTCTCCGCAACAACTTAAGGCTCACCCTCTTAATAATCTCTACTGCAATTAGTTTTCCATTAAAGGCAAGTTTCTGACCAAGGAACAAAACTGAAACCAGTTTCCTACTGATATTTCAGCCTTGGGTTCTTACAGGACAGATTCGGGCTTGAATAATTTTTCAAAATAAAAGATTAATTCCTTCTTTGTTGTTCATTTACTATGAAAATATCCAAAATAACATTTTCTGCAAACCGAAAGTTGCTTTTATTTAAATAGGACAAGAGTATATTAATGCATGCACACTTAACACATGCCTGTGATATTCCTGTCTGGCTTTTTATCAGAGTAGTTAATTCATAAAAACTTTAATGCCTCCATTAACATAAAAGATAACTGGGTGTTCTGCTCCAGTTATATATTTGTGAAGTTACAATCATATCTATTATAGTGTTATAGAGTCATACAGCATGGAAACAGACCCTTTGGTCCAACTAGTCCATGCCGACCATGTTCCCAATCTAACTAGTCCCACCTGTCTGCGCTTGGCCCATATTCCTCCAAACCTTTCCTACTTATGTAATTATTCAAATATCTTTTAAATGTTATAACTGTACCTGCATCTACCACTTCTGCTAGAAGTTCATTTCACACATAAACCACTCCCGATGTAAAAAAAAGTTGCCCCTCATCTTTTTAAATCTTTCTGCTCTCACCTTAAAAATATGTCCCACCCTAAGGAAAAGACCCTTTTCATTCAACTCATCTATGCCACTCATGATTTTATAAACCTCAATAAGATCACCCCCCAACCTCCTATGCTCCAGTGAAAAAAGTCCCAGTCTTTTTAGTCTACTTTCATATCTTAAACCCTTCATTCCCTGCATCATCCCGGCATTTGTTTTCTGAACTCTCTCCAATTTAATAATATCCTTCCTATTCTAGAAATCAAGCTGTTTCAAAGTTTATTTTATTAGTTTCTTTCAGAGGTTTAATTGCAATGTGGTATAAGTAAGAAAATAAATGGCTTTCAAGGACGTCTGTCCATTAAATCTCATTTTGCAGGCATGATAATAAACCCCCATAGAACAGACCCAAATTCGAACACAAAATCTTACGCATTAACACAAATCTCTTGATAGTTTCCCTATGGTTTTTTTTTATCACTTTCAGAAATGAAATCCAATTTCTTTTATGTAAAAACACTGCATAATCTAGGGAGATGGTATAATAGTAAGTTGTGGAATGATCAAACGTAGATGGATTATATGCAATTTCAGTAATTCTTCACAGTGACGTCGGTGCTCTTCTTCAGAAAGAGCAACTTCTATTTCAACAGTATAGCTTAGTCAGAAAAATGTAAGAAGGGTTATAGTTTGAAGAAAGATGGACATGAAACCAAAAAGGAACAAAAGATTAGGTAGCAAAAGTTGGCCAACAAATGGATTTGAAAGAAGCTTTTGAAAGCAGGGATGGAGTTGGCAATATCGAGGAATTTCAACAGCGAGTTCCGGAGGGAAGATATACTATTCTGAAAGATGAAAGGTGGTGAAATAAGGAAATGAAATACCAGGTATTTGATAATTGAAGTGCATATTTGGTAAGTGCAGCCACAGGGAGTTGTTTAGATCAGGGGAAGTAAGGTGTGGAGCAATTCAAAGCTGATCGCAGAGATAACGCCTGTACCCATGAGGAGGAAAAATGATTCAATCGGACCTCTCAGTTCCAGAAACATTGCTAAGTGACAACATCAAGATTCTCCCTGCTTTCTTCTTCTTATCAGTAATGCCGATGTAGACCGACACCTATAATTTCACATTCAATTGGTTCAGTCAGATCAATGGAGTAGCAGCATGCATCACTATTTCTCCTTTATGTTCATGTATAAGCTTACACATATTTGCAATAGAACACATATACAAGTTGTTCTATGTCCTGGGTGGCCACAACTGCACTCTGGAGAGCTTTCCATTTCTCATTTGTGCGTCGAACATCTGTCATGGTTGTTGTAGATTTGATTTACGATGGCCCCAAAGCTTAGCAGAACATCAAAACCAGGTACTTTCAGTGATGGTTCTTTTTTGAGGTGTTTGTGATTTCTAGTGAACACAGTTCAGCTTTCTGAGCTTCATTAAAACAGAATTCACCATGATTGCACCTACGTCACTGTGTCCAAAAGTGTTTGTACTTCTCTACATGTTATTCAGCAACATTGTTGAGGTTCAGGTAAATGCAAAAAACATTTATTTTGCTTGATTTGCTGGACTTTCCCCAAGGTTTGGAGCATCATGCTGAATGGAGGGACAGATATGGGTGACAGCTCACAGGAGTTTGGAGTTAGATGACACAACACTTGGTGATGTCCAGCTCAACATTTAGAAGTTGAGCATTGCTATTTATGATCTGTACTGGTGTATGGAACTTGACTGTGGAGTACACAAAGATCATCACTGATGAACAAGGCACTGTTTTTGCCATTCTAAGCTGGTGTTTGTTAGTTTCGGCCAGATTGTCTATTGTCTTCACAGTGGTAGCTAGCTTTTCCAGTTAGTCAAGGATGATTAGCAGATGATTTGCAAAAATGGTGATCACTTCCAGGGTGCATTTATCATTTATGTTATCAAGGTGGAATACAGGCACTTGTTTTCTGGAAGTTCATTTTGGGAATCTATTTCCAGAAATACTGCTCGATGGTATTTAGTTTTCTGTTCAGGGTGACACTAGCATCACCAGAGCAAGTCATCCACATCAAAACCTAAATCTATCTGGTACACTTTGTTACCTATTGATGCTGATCTGTGATCTATCTAAAGTTTGAAATCAAATTTAGACACTAACTTCAGCTATAATTTAAAATACAGTATCCATTAGGACAGGGCACTCACTCAAAGTGATTTGCTAAAATTAGCAAATCCATTGAGAAAAATATTGCTCGGACAATGAGTGATTCAGCTTCAGAGCAGAATTTACAGTTGGAGGTTGAATTATATTCACTGTGACAGATCAGGAAGGTGGTGAGGGGATTGTGTTACCTGGTTTCTTTTTGCCATGAGGCAGTCATATCTCTTACGATAAAGTCTCAATCTGCTTTGCTGGGTGTTCTGAGACAGAAAAGTACAACTACAAATGAGGCAGGTAAGGAGACCTAGGAGGGTGCAGCTTAGGAACCTCAGCCTTTGCAACTGTCCAACAGATCTGAATTGCTTTAAGCTTACTCGGATGACGGTCCAAGTGAAGGGTCGATGAGATAACTGACCGTGACAATGCAGTACAAGAAGCTATTCAGGAGAGCAAAATGGAATATAATAGTAGTAAAGGTGTAATGTAATGATATGGTCAGAGGGATTCACAACATTTTACACATCAAGGAGTGCGAGTCAAGATGTTGGTGTGTCTGTGTTGTGATCCCAGTGCCAGGATATCTGCCCAGGGCTGGAGAAGAATTTACAGAGACAGTGGAAGGATCCAGTCAATGAAGGTCTACGTTGGAACCAACGACAAGAAAGGACACAGGAGGAGGTTCTGCATTGTTTTAATTCGAGCATGGAATGTTGGTTTTGCTGGCTGGCCAGCATTCATTGCCCATCCCTGGTTACTTTCCAGAAGGTGGTGGTGATCTGTCTTCTTAAACTGCTGCAGTCCACATGCTATAGGGTTGATCCACAATGCCCTTAGGGAGGGAATTCCAGGATTTTGATTCAGTGACAACGAGTGATTGGCAATATATTTCCACATCTGGATGGTAAATGGCTTGGTGGGGAACTTGCAGGTGGTGGTGTTCCCATGTACGTGCTGCCCTTGTCCTTCTAGATGGAAGTGGTCATTGGTCAAAGGCTGTTTAAGGAATTTTGGTGAATTTCTGCAGTGCATCTTGTAGAGAGTACACACTGCGGCTACTGAACATCAGTAGTGGAAGGAGTAGATGCTTGTGGATGTGCTGCCAATCAAGCGGGCCACTTTGTCTCGCTTTGTCTTGCATGGTGTCAAGCTTCTTAAGTGTTGCTGGATTAATGTTGCAGCACTAATGATGACATTTTCCATCAGATTATTGATGATTGAGAGTAAACTTATGGGGTGGTAATTAGCCAGGATGGATTGTCCTGGTTTTTTTAGCACAGAATTTACCTCGGCAATTTTCCATGTTGTCGAGTAGAAGCTAGTATTGTAACTGTACTAGAAGAGCTTGACGAGGGGAGTTCTGGAGCATAAGTCTTCATACTATTGCTAGAAGGTTGTCAGGGCCCATGACTTTTGCAGTATCCATTGCCTCCAACTGTTTCTTAACATCATGTGGAATAAATTGAATTGGCTGAAGACCAGCATCTGTGATGCTGGTGACCACTGCAGGAGACCCAGATGGATCATCCACTCAGCACTTCTGGCAGAAGATTGCTGCAAAAGCTTCAGCCTTTTTAGCATGAGGAGCTAGGCCCAATTGTGGAAGGAGAACCTTATAGGTCATAATCTTTAGAATATGACTTGAGCTGTATGCAAGTTGACATCGTGCAAGTAAGATTAGGGAGGTGAATGAGTGGCTTAAGATTGATTGTTGCACAACATTATATCTCAAGAAGTACACAGAATTTTAAATGTAATAGTGAGAGCAAGGTATGTATATGATGTGGTAATTTAGATTAGTGAATATATCCAGTGTCAAAGAGTAGAGTAAGGCAAAAGTGAAAACTATTAATGCAGGAAATGATAAAAAGTACTAACAGTAAATCAAAAAAAAGGGTAAAGGTTACAAAAAGGATAAAAACCAAAGACTCTACATGTAGCACTCAAAACAAAAACAGATTAACTGAGAATACAAATAGCCATTACCAAATCATACAACTATCACAGGGCAGGAGACCATTCTGCCCTTTGTGCCTGCACTGATTCATTAAATGAGCTTCATGTCCAACAGCCAAACTCCTGCTTTTTGGCCCCATACCCTTGCACATTATTTTATCTAAATAATCATCCAATGCCCTCTTGAATGCCTCAACTGAACTTGCCCCAACCACACTTCCAGATAGGGCGTTCCATGCCCTAATCACTTGTTTAGTGAATATATTTTTTTGGCATTCAGCCCTTGTTTCTTTTGGAAATCACTTTAAACCTATGCCCTCTTGATCCTTTTAGGAGTGGGAACTGTTTCTCCCTATATACTGTATCCAGCCTGCCCATGATTTTGAAAATCTCCATTAGATCTCATCTTAGCCATCTTCTCTCAAAGGAGAATGGTCTCAATTTTATCCATCAATTCTCATAACTAAAGTTTCTCATCCCTGGGTCCACTCTTGTAAACCACTCTGGCACTGTCTTTAATACATTCACATTCCATTCATAGTGTAGCACCGAGAATGTGCACAATACTTTAGCTGAATTCTAACAAGAATTTTGTGTAAGTTCAACATCATCTTTCTTTTGTACCTATGCCACTTTTAATAAAACTGAAAATACTGTATGTTTCACAATGCTGCTTTTCAGCAATATTTCAGTAATATCTGTTGTCATAAGAGCAGCAAATTGGTCTTGAATAACGGCAGCTGGAGTTTCCAGAGCAGCACCCCCAAACAATAGGTGGTTCCTACGTGCAGTGGAATGAGTTCTGGGAAATCAGCCAACAGATTCTACGTCATGTTCAGATCCAGAAGAGTGCAAACGGAGCTAACCATCAATGTTATATTGGAACTTATATTGGAACAATGTTATATTGCATCCTGAAATAAGCCCTGAGCCAAGTTATGCTGGACTCCTTGTTCAAGGTATTGACTGCAAGATTTCCAAAATTCTGATGAATGAGCGAAGGATTTTGTTGTGCTTATTATCATATCTGTTGTGTCGGCTCCTATCTTCTACTCCAGCCACAATACAGTTCATCTTTAAGAGGTGCAGGCAAGCTTGAGGCATTGATTCAGTAATTGCTAGCCACTCATGACATTGGCCTCCCTGGCCAAGTATTCCATGTGTCCCACGCGGTGCTCCCTTTCCAAAGCAGAATTCTCATCAAAGAATAGTGATCTCGTCCCGGCTGTATGTTTTAGGTATTCCGTTGTTCCTTAATCTGCTTTCCCTGAACCCAGGAGCCGTAAACTGAACTGTGATGAAATTTATCTTAATTTTACTTTTTAACATTATTATGTAAGTCTTCTGTCATTAATATAGGAGCCATGGTAGGGCAACTGACAAAACTTTTCACTGTATTTTTACGTAAAAGTACATGTGAATTGTAAAAGTACAAGTAAATTTCTATTCTATTTTATTCTATTCTACTCTATTCTATTCTGAATGAGCTTCCAGACAATAAACAGCATGGTTAGTGTTGCCTGGTCGCAGAGATTATTCAGGTACGAGGCAGCATAAATCAATGAGCATGCATTATTTATGTATCACAATCATCCAGTCTGTTCTCATGAGATAACTAACTTAATGTGTTATGATCCCAGCTGATGGTACTACAGGACAAACCAGATCCGAGAATGAAACTTAGCTTGATAGATCATATGTTTCATTTTTTTAGTTTGTCAACGTGGTGGTTGCTCACTAAAACATATTGACACGAGGCTGCAGATGTTCTTAAATGATGAAACGTAAGGTTATTGCACAAAAGAGAAAGAAATAACAAACCACACTATATAGTGTGAAGACAGTTTCAATCTGTTTCCCAACCCTCAAATCCAGAGAAATTGTTTTCCTATCTCAAATCTTTACATTTCTACTTTACTGCCCCCTTCCAGATTCTTTTCTATCAATGGCAGGGGCAATTTCATGGCTCCTTTCTGAGTCTGTGGACATGAAACTTGTACAATTCATAAGACCTAAACTTTCTCAGTTCTCACAATACAAGTTTTTCTGGCTTAGAGACTCTAGTGAGGTGACTGGTATCCCATCACGTAACTAAAAAGCTCTGTTCCCATTCTCAGAAATAAAAACCGCTCAGTTTTTAATAGAGCTGAACAAAGCTGAATCTTTTCCTCTGAAGTTAAAAATAATCGATTGTTTTGAGTTTACTGAGCCTCTCATAAACTCGCCAGTATAAATATCCCAGCAATAACGTAGCAGGGGTTCCCCCAAGCCTTTGATTGCAATTACATTCTTTCTCAACAATGCCATATTTCGGTCACTATTCCAGAAAGATTTTCTGAACTTCTAAAAGACCTTTCACACAACTGACCAAAATCTTTCTGCCTCTATTTTATCCCAAAATGATAAGAACCACAAGGAAAGTTTCAACACCAATGCCTAGAATAACACTTTTCTATTTTACGCTGATATCAACACGCTCTTTGTCAATTTGGGAAGAACATGTTATTCAAGCATCTTAATTGTGAAAACAACAGTACCATCAGGAATTCCGATTCAGCTCGATGCAAACATATGGCCAAATATTGTAACATTCACAGAAAATAGCAACTTTGTTTTTTTCTTTACTTGATTTTATTAATATTTTATATTTGTTTCTTTTAATAATAAGGGCAGCAAAATTGAATTTCAAAAAATTGCCATTTGGTCCAGAACTAAAACAAGTTTAAAATGATATTTGTATAAATTGTTCATGGGATATGAGTGTCACTGGCTGGACTTGTATTTAACGATCATCTCTCATTACCCTTAAGAAGGTGGTAGTATCCTGCCTTCTTGAGCCACTGCAGTCCTTGCAGAGTAGGATCACTCAGAGACACTAAGAAGGGAGTTGGATTTTGACCTAGCAATAGTGAAATAATGGAAAAGCAGTTCCAAACAAACATGGTGTGTGACTTGGAAGGGACGTTGAAGGCGGTGGTATCCCCTTGCGTCTGTTGCCCTTATTTTTCTAGGTCATAGAGGTCTCAAGGGTTTGAGTTGCTGATCAGCTGAATGAAGGCAAGTACAGTGTTAGGAGCTTGTCATGGAGCTTGACAGTGCCAGGGCATTACTACACTGTAGAAGATGGCTGGCGAATCAAAGTTGAAAGAGATCATTATTCCACACTAATCAACCAATAGTAGCCCCCTCTACTCCACACAAACATGCATATTGTGGAGCAGTGGAACAGGAACAAGGCTGCCAATCATTACAAGGTGTCCACCCATCCTGTAGAAAGGCTGTAGCTGCCAAGAATGGCATGACCCAGAGAGTTTGGGCTCAGTGGTGATGAAAGGCAACAGCTTCTGCAGGAAAAGCACAGCCTTGAACAGCAGATGGACACAGGACAGCAAAGAGGAGCAGGAAAGCAAAGGATGTCATACCGATAACATAGGATGCAAAATAACTTGTAAAAATTAGCTGGCATTTTCTTGTCTCTGAAGTTTTAATGTTCAATGATAGATCTTTGCCGATTAACCATTTCAAAACCTTTATGTTATACAACAAAAATCACCACCACCCTTTTGCATTTCGAACCCTAAATCCCTGTCCCACATCAGCCAATGATCCTCTACTTAAGCCGCTTGTTTTGCCAACACGTACCTCTTCACATTTACTGACAGCTTATTATTACTATTATTATTTTTATTTATTCATTTTGTGGGATGTGGGTGTCGCTGGCTGGCCAACATTTACTGCCCATCTCTAGTTGCCCTTGAGAAAGTGGTGGTGAGCTACTTTCTTGAATCACTGCAGTCCACATGCTGTAAGTTGATCCACAATGCCATTAGGAAGGGATTTCCAGGATATTGACCCAGCAACAGTGAAGGAATGATGATATATTTCCAAGTCAGGATGGAGAGTGGCTTAGAGGCAAACTTGAAAATGGTGGTGTTCCCACATATCTGCTGCCCTTGACCTTCTAAATGGAAATGTTCGTGAGTTTGGAAGGTGCTGTCCGAGGATCTTTCATGAATTTCTGCAGTGCATCTTGTAGATAGTACACACTGCTGCTACTGTGTGTCCGTGGTGGAGGGAGTGAATGCTTGTGGATGTAGTGCCAATCAAGCGGGCAGCTTTTTCCAAGATGGTGTCAAGTTTCTTGACTGTTGTTAGGATTGCACTCTTGACTTGATGTCGAGAGCTGTCACTCTCACCTCACTTCTGGAATTCAGTTCTTTTGTCCGTGCTTGAACCAAGGCTGTAATGAGATCGGAGCTGAGTAGTCCTGGTGGAACCCAAACTGGGCATCACTGAGCAGGTTATTGCTAAGCAGGTGCAGCTTGATAGCACTATTGATGGCACCTTCCATCACTTTACTTGCGATCAAGAGTTGACTGATGGGGTGATAATTGGCCAGGTTGGAGTTGTCCTTTTTATTTGTGTAGGATATACCTGGGTAATTTTCCACATTGTTGGGTAAATGCCAGTGTTGTAACTATACTGGAACAGCTTGGCTAGGGAAGTGGCAAGATCTGGAGCACAAGTCTTTAATATTATTGCCAGAATGTTGTCAGTGCCCATAGCCTTTGCAGTACCTACTGCCTCCAATAATTTCTTGATATCACGTGGAGTGAATCGAATTGGCTGAAGGTTGGTATATGTAATACTGGGGATCACTGGAGCAGACCAAGATGGATCATCCACTCAGCACTTCTGGCTGAAGATTGCTGTGAAAGCTTTAGCCTTATCTGTTGCACTGATGTGCTGGGCTCTTCCGTCATTAAGGATGGGGATATTTGTGGATTTTCCTCCTCCAGTGAATTGTTTACTTGTCTGCCACCACTCACCACTGGATGTGGCAAGACTGCAAAGCTTAGATCTGATCCGTTGGTTGTGGGATCGCTTAGTTCTGTCTATCACTTGCTGCTTATGCTGTTTGGCATGCAAGTAGTCCTGTTTGGTAGCTTCACCAGATTGACACCTCATATTCAGGTATGCCTAGTGCTGCTCCTGGCATGCCCTCCTGCACTCTCTATTGAACCAGGGTTGATCCCCTGCCTTGATGTTAGTGGTTGAGTGGGGGGTATGCCAGGCCATGAGGCTACAAATTGTGGAGTACAATTCTGCTGCTGTTGATGGCCCACAGCACCTTGTGGATGCCCAGTCTTGAGCTGCCAGGTATGGAGGGAAGATCTTATGAGGAAAGGCTGAGGGACTTGAGGCTGCTTTCGTTAGAGAGAAGAAGGTTAAGAGGTGACTTAATAGAGACATACAAGATGATCAGAGGATTAGATAGGGTGGACTTTGGGAGTCTTTTTCCTCGGATGGTGATGGCTAGCATGAGGGGACATAGCTTTAAATTGAGGGGTGATAGATATAGGACAGATGTCAGAGGTAGGTTCTTTACTCAGAGAGTAGTAAGGGCGTGGAATGCTCTGCCTACAAAAATAGTAGACTCGCCCACTTTAAGGGCATCTAAATGGTCATTGGATAAACATATAGATGATTGGTTTCACAGGTCGACACAACATCAGGGGCCGAAGGGCCTGTACTGCGCTGTAATGTTCTAAGTTCTATGTTCTATGTTTGGCGTTTGTCTCATTTATCATAGTGATAGTGCCTCACAACACAATGGAGGTGATTTTCAATGTGAAGGCGGGACTTCATCTCCACAAGGACTGTGTGGTGGTCGCTCTTACTGACACTTTAATGGCCAGATGCATCTACAGCTGGCAGATTGGTAGGGATGAGGTCAAGTATGTTTTTCCCCATTAGCGGTTCCTTCACCCAGTCTAGCAGTTATGGCCTTTAGTCGTGCGGCCGTAAAACTGAGTGTTGTTGAACATCATTATTCATTCATTAGAAGATTTTTTTCGTCCAATATATAATGTATATTTCATCAAGAATTTACTTTAATCACAATATAATTTTCAGTTACGGAAAAGAAAAATTCTCAAAAATGCATTCATCTCAAATTGTAGCTTGAACCTGTTGGAAAATATTGTTTTAGCATTTGAGCCTGGTATACATTCCAGAAGTTCCATGTGAATGAATAATCCTCAAAATGTAATTTAGAGCCAAATTAAAATGATTCTCAATTCTAAGATAACCTTAATCATATGCTTGCCATTGATACTAACATGAAATCTCATAATTCAGATTGAATATTCCAATTTAACTGCTATTTGTTAAGATACAAGACACTAGTTATGAAGGACATCAATTATGTGTTACAGCATCATGAATAATGCTTGATACAATTTATGAGCCAGTAGGCCTTTGCTGTGATTTGGATAAGATATAGTCCTTGTAAGAATATGTTTCAATGTTTCACCAGTTAGTGATGTTTACTAGCAGTAAGTTTGTTGGAACTTTGTTATATACAAATAACAATCGTTCGATTGAATGTGTCCAAGTGTGCACGGTATAGCTTAAAACATTGCACTTCCAATCTGATTAACAAAGCATTTTTCTGTAAAAGAATTTAAGTATGGTGCTTACACAGCCAAAAGAGGAAGAAATTCTTTATTAAACTGAATCCATCTATTTCTTTTAAGTGCAAGAAAAATTAAATAATATTAACTTTGGTGCGCATTGACTTGGAATGTATTATTCATTCCTACTGCAAGTCAAATGACTTTGCCCTTTACAATATGTTCATCAAAATTAAGACAACATTTAACATTGTTTATCGGCCTGAACAGAATGCAAACTTCATGTTTGTTTGATACCTTGGCATTTCAACCTTAGACGTTCCTGTTCATTAGTTTTCTTGTCCACCTCGTATTATTTTGTGATTTGCTCTCATTCTGAATAGGATGCACTCAACATTACAGAACATGGAATAGATATGCTTCAATAACATGAAGAAAATGCACCAAAATCTGATGTGTTTGGGTGTCAATGGAAGAAGTTAAAATGTTCCTAGTGTGTCAGGGGTTCTGTTCATTCTGAGAAAGCTGGATCAGAGTCATGAACTTTCCAGGGGAAGTAAACGTTGA
The DNA here is from genome assembly GCF_021869965.1 of Rhincodon typus. Taxonomy (NCBI): domain Eukaryota; kingdom Metazoa; phylum Chordata; class Chondrichthyes; order Orectolobiformes; family Rhincodontidae; genus Rhincodon; species Rhincodon typus. The sequence goes on along the minus strand of NC_063340.1, from coordinate 46,770,212 downwards.
TTGGTGATGGGATACCAGCCTCCATGGGGTTATTTCAGGATCAATTTTAATTCAATACTAAATTGCTAAAATGTGTCAATCATTGTCACAATTTAATTCTTATTTTAGCAGCAAAACAAAGGCAAACAACCACTACAGTGATCAGCAGTCTACAGCTATGGCATTATAACACTGACTGCAGTGCAGAACCATATAAAAATCAAAGTAAATTCTATTTTCATGAGGTGAAAAAAGGAGATTCCTCTGAAAGAGATTGAACAATTAGCATCTAAATTAAAGAGCACAAGTTCCAAGGTAATAATTTTGGAATACTCTCTGAGTCTACAGCAAACTGGCATATGGTAAATAAAGGCAAGGAGTTAAATGCATAGCTCAAAGATTGGAGCAGGAGGAGTGGGTGTCAGCTCATGGGGCATTGGCACCAGCACTGGGATGAAAGGAAGCTATTCTGGTGAGATGGGGTTCACTTGAATCCTGTTGGGACCAGCATCCTGGTGAACTGAATAACTAGCCCTGTGGAGAGAGCTTTAAACGAACAAGAGATGTGGAGGGTTCCAGAAAGGGGATATACATGCTTAAAAAGTGAAACCTATGGCGGCATTGTTCAGCAGCTATTTAGACAATGATATTTACAGAGGGACAGGAAAGGACAGAGTGGACAACCATAAACTAATAGCAGCAAAATTGGCTCGATGGGAGAAAAATTGGTTAAAAAACAGGCAAATTTAATGGCTGTTCACTAAAATGCACACACTATTTGGAACAAAGTGATAAATTGACAGCACAAATGGAAGTTAATTGGTTAGATCTTACAGCAATCACAAAGACATGTTTACAAGGACATCAAAGATAGGAACTAAGTATTCAGGGGTATGTGACCTTTCAATAGAACAGGAAGGAAAGAAAGGGTGATGAGGTAGTATGTGTTGTAATAAGTATGATGACAAAAAAAAGATCTTGAATTGGAAATGTGGTTGGAGGTAAGAAATAACCAAAGCGAATAAGGCACGAACGCAATTAGTCTATAGGCCCTCTCCGAACAGTAGCTATATTGTAGGACACATAATAAGTCAGGAGATAATGCATGCAAGTGGAAAAGGCAGTGCATTAATCATGGGTGATTTTAATCATCATGCAGATTGAGTAAAACAAATTGATAGAGGTAGCCACAAGGAAGAAGACATAGCATATTTGAACAGCTTCCTACAACCATATGTTGTGGATCCAACAACAGATCAGGCAAATTTGGATTTGGTTATGTGTGAAAGTTTAATAAATGATATCAGAATGGGAAACTTGGATCAGAAAAAAAAACTTGCCAAACTTAAATATGAGCTTAACAAAGGAATGAGAATGGATTTGGATGCAGCAGACTGGGAAAGAAGTTTAACAGAAGAGCCCATTGATGAATAATGGCAGACATTAAAGAAAATGGTGGACAAAAATAGAAATTGCTGGAAAAGGTCAGCAGGTCTGGCAACATTTGTGGAGAGAAATCAGAGTTAATGTTTGGGTCGAGTGACCCTTTCTCAGCATTCTGAGGATCTGCAATTCTTTTGATTTTTATTTAAGAAACTGGTTCCTGACTCACAACAAAAATATATCCCATTGAGCAAGAAGATTCTAGGAAGGGAAGAAACTAACTATTGTTAATGAAGGAAATTAACAATAGAATCAAAACGAGAGTAAAAACAAAAAGGTGGCAAAATTTAGCATAAAGCCAGATGACTGAGAAAGTTTTAAAAACCAGCAAAAAAACTGACCAAATAAATGGAGAGAAAATAAATTTTGAGAGTAAATAAACAAATAATGTCAAATTAATTGTAAGACCTTCTTTAAATATATAGAAAGGAAGAGAAAGGCAAATGGCTGTTTGGAGTTTGAAGTTGGGGGAATAATAGTGCAGAAGTACAAAATGGCAGACAAGTTGAATAAATGCTTTGCATGAGTCTTCATAGTACAAGGCACTAACAGTGTTCCAAAATTACCAAATGGTGAATGATCAAAGAGGGAAGTAAATAAAAATGACTATCATTCGCCAAAAAGTACTATGAAACCTAACGGAGCTAAAGGCTGATTTGTTCCCAGATCTGTTAGGTTGCATCCTAAGATATTAAAAGGAAGTAGCTACAGAGATAGTTGATGCACTGATGGTAATCTTTCAGGAGTCTATAGATTATGGAAATGTCACAGAGGTTTGGAAAACTGCCAAGATAACACATTTATTGAAAGAGGGAGGAGATAAAAAAAATGTGGTTCTCGGCCAGTAAGCTTAATGTCTGCTATTGGGAAAATATTAATCGATTATAACGGATGTAACAAAATACATAGTATGACTAAACAGCATCAGTTATGGCTTCATGAAGGAAAAATCATGCCTGACAAATTTATTGGAATTCTTTGAGGAGATAACAAGCAGGAAAGATAAAGGAGCAGCAGTAGATGTAATGTATTTGGATTTTCAGAAGACATTTGATAAGGTGCCACATATTACGCTACTTAATAAGAAAATAGCCCATGGAGTTAGGTAGCATGTTAACTTGGAGAGACAACTGGCTAACGAAGAGAAAATCATGTCTCACAAACTTGATTGAGCTTTTTTGAGGAAGTTTCCAAAAAGTTAATGATGGCAGAGCAGTAGACGTTGTTTATTTGGATTTTGATAAAGCCTTTGACAAGGTTAGGCATGGTGGACTAATTAGTAAAATTAGGTCACATGGGTTTCAGGGAGAGCTTGCCAATTGGATAAGAGACTAAAACATGATGTTGGACGAAATAATGGTACAGTTTTAAACGGATTCATGAATTTGGGAGGAAAACATCCCTACTAAGGCTCAGTCGATTTAGATGTTAGCCATGCACAGCATCTCAGCTGAAAGACTAGCACCTCTTACAGTGCAGTGCTGTCTTCAGTGCCGGCCGAGAAGTGTCTGCCTGATTATAAGGGGTCTCTGAAGTCAGATTTAAACTCACAACCTTGTGCCTCAGGACTGAGAATTCTGTTTGTTCAGCAATGACTGATAACTACATTCATCTCCCTGTCTCATCTGCAATATGGAATGCCCTGCCTGCAAAAGTAGTAGACTCGCCAACTTCAAGGGCATTTAAATGGTCATTGGATAAACATATGGATGATAATGGAATAGTTTAGGTTAGATGGGCTTCAGATCGGTTTCACAGGTCGGCGCAACATCGAAGGCCGAAGGGCCTGTACTGCGCTGTAATGTTCTATGTTCTATGTTCTATAAGTGGCTTAACAGCAGAAGACAGACAGTAATGGTGGAGGCAACAAGGTGCAGGGCTGGATGAACACAGCAGGCCAAGCAGCATCATAGGAGC